>NC_022015.1:8684458-8703890 GCF_000317375.1 Microtus ochrogaster | reverse complement strand
GTGTGGGAGAAACATACACAGGCTGATCCTGGGAATTTGCCAGCCTGGATGTGTGGGAGAAACATACACAGGCTGATCCTGGGAATTTGCCAGCCAGCGAGTCCAGCTGAAACTAAATTCCAAAAACCAAAACAAAAGACAAAAAAACAACCCTCTGTCTCAGAAAATCAAGTAGAGAACCCTGACGTTGACCCTTGATCCTCATATATATATATGCTTGCACGTGTATATATATATATATATATATATATATATATATATATATATGCTTGCACATGTACACATACACATACATACACACACACACACACACACACACACACACGAGGTGTACCTGAATATACATGAACCACACACATGCATAAAGCCAGATGCACAGATCAAGGAAACAGCATAGAGCCCAGAAACTGCCCCGTGTTTTTCTACTCAACTCATAATATCCTTGTGACAATGATACCAGGTATACACACCTGGGGAAAGTAGTCTATTCAACAGATGGTGCTGCGTAGGCTACCATGAAGGCTCAGCAGATAGAAGTACTTTACTTTGATCCTAGGAGCCCACAGAGAGCATGAGATAACTGACTCCTGAGAGTCCTCTGAGTTCCACACATGTGCAGTGATATATGTGTCTACACACACATGTACACATACACAAACAAAATAAAATGAAATAAAGTAAAATGAGTAAAACTTAATGGTGCTAGGAAGACATAGTATCAACGTGTCTAAGAATGGAATTAGGCCTTGTTCTCATACTACTTACAACGATCAACTCAAATGGATTTGAAGTTAAACACTAGAATTGAAACTGACAAATGAATAGAGGAACACAGGGCCAATGTCCCATGCTGTTGCTCTGGGCAACGCTTTTTTATCTATCCCTAATGCCACCAGCAATAAAAGCAGAACTAGACAAATAGGATTACATCAAACTGAAAGGCTTTGCACAGCCAAGGAAACGATAACTAAGAGACAGCCAATGGGATGAAAGAAAGCGTTTGTGAGCCACACAGTTGATAATGGATTAATATTGAAAATCTGTAAAGAACTCAAACTCAATTACAGGAAAATGCAGACTTTTTAAAATGGGAAAATAGACCAAAGTGTCAGTTCTCAAAAATAAAAGTCATAGAAATGGGCAATGGGCAAAGGAAAAATGCTTAGCAATGCTAGGAGATGCATATTAATCCATAGGGAGATGCTGACTCATGCTTGCTAGAATGACTGATGCCCAAGAAAAGAAAGATCGCACATGTTGGGAACAGAGAATGAAGGGAATCCTTGTAGATTAGTGGTGGGACTAAAGATTCTCACAGTTATTAGGGAAAACATGGCGGAAGGACCTCAAAATTTAAAAATGGAATCACGTTCTGATGCTGCAGTTGGCATACTGGCAACACAATCCAAAAGCTGCTGCATCACTGCATCGCATTAAGCAATATCTGACCTCTTGTGTTCTCTTTGGCATTAGCCACAGTAGCCAAGGTCTAAAATAAACCTAACTGTCCATCACAGGCTTTGTGGACAAAGAAAATAAGGTAGATGTGTGTGTGTGTGTGTGTGTGTGTGTGTGTGTATGTGTGTGTTAAAATACTTTTATCCTTAAAATGCAAGGAATTTTCCATGTGTCACAGCGTGGATGGGCCAAAGGACATAAGTGCAATAGGACGAATCTATGAATATGAATCCTGTGTTGATATATATATATATATATGAGCCTGGGGAGGAGTAGAGATATTAGGTTCATGTCAATCAAAATTATAAAATTTCAGCCTCCCAGAAAAATAAGTTCAACAAATTCACCATCCATGATGATAGCTATAACTAAAGGAACAACAGATTATGTAAGAGGAAATTGCAAAGAGTTCTCAATGCAGGAAAATGTGTATATGAGCTAATGCAAACATTTATTATCACATATTAGTAATTCCATAGCATGCAATATTTCAGAATATTATGTATACCGTAAATATACAGAAATTTAATTTCCAAATTGTAAAAATAAATGAAAAAATCTGAATTACAACATAATCTTAGAACTTAAGAAAAAAAGACCCTTCATTATAGCCAGTATTGACTGATGTTTACATTTTGAGGTGCAGCCTGCTTGTGTCTCCAGCACTTGGGAGGAAGAGGTAAGAGGGTCGTAAGTTCAAAAACAGTCTGAATCACATAAAGAGACCCAGTCTCAAAACTAACAACCACAAACAAACAAAAACACCCTCCAAAAGAATGGGGCCTGTTAAAAGACATAGGAACCAGTTTGAAGGTGCTTCCATCACTGAAACAGGAGGCAATCTGAACATTAAGATAAAATGATTTTAATGATTAAATTTATAAAATAAATATAAATATATGATCCTATAGTGTTATGGAATAAACTCAAAGTTTGATAACAATATCTCAAGTATGAGTGCACCCAATACTCACTTCAAGGGAATAAAACATTAAATTTATCCTGTCAAGCTTAACAGAAGCCATGCCTACCACCCCATTGCTGTGCCAATCAGACCACAAGAAAGGAGAACAAGATCACAGCCAAGTAGGCACAATACCAGGATGGCCTCATGTCTGTGGTTTTCTGGCAAAGCTGCATAAGTTTAATCTAACCAAAAGGCAAGCTCACGCTGGCACAGTGTCCACAGAACCATCTTAGACCCTGTTCAGTGACAAATGCCGAGGATAGATGAGGAAGTTTCTCAAGTAAGTGTCACTGAACACAGGATGCTACTCAGGGGCAGATTCTTTCCTTACAAAGAGAACTTCGAGGACATCTATCAGGCCTCAGACGGAAGATGGTGTGCTCATAGAGCAGACAAGTCCCTGGTGTCCACGCTTGCACAGTGACTGCTCAGGGGCTAACCCCATTCTTAGAGTTGTGTATTAAAGTGTTAGATGGATATACAGTGTCCTGTGGACCTTCACTTGGAAATACATCTAGAAAAAAAAATTTCCTTTGCTCTCTATAACTTTGGAAATGTTTCAAGTTATTTTTAAATTTAAAAGATGATATTGTTTTTAATAACCCCCAAAATATCAAGCAGTAATGAATTTAATGAACCACATGCAGGACCAACCTATTAAAATAATAAAGTAGGGTCAGAGAGTAACTCAGCAGGCAAAGACACGAAGGCGAGCCTCACAACCTGATTCAATTCCTGGATCCCATGGTAAGAGGAGAAAACCAGCTCTCAGTTGTCCGGATCCTTCTGCACACAAATGACACAGTTCATGCATACCTGTACTCCACACACTCATCATATGCACGAACGCCAATCATCAACAGAATATTTTTTTTAAAATATCACTGGCAAAAATCCCTTAAAAACCTGACTAAATGGTATTGTTCAGTGTTAACAGATTTGAAGACTCAGCATATATGGGAAAATATTACCCATAAATTGGCATGTAACTCCAACATGATTTCATGCAATATTCTACCTGGACACTTATGTGAACTATACACAGTTATAGTACATATGTGGCCAGTTTAAGGATCTAGACAAACTGAAACAACCTTGCAAATGGTTGACAGCTTGGAGACTGACACAAGCTGATTTTAAGTCTTATTCTAAAGAAATAAACAACGAAGAGAATCTAAGTGGAATGTGCGGTGGAAGCTACATCGAAGGAACAAGGACAGATGCTGCCCTATATTTCACACCTCTGGGATTCCACCTCATCTTTATATAGCAAGTAACATGGGGAAAGAGTACACCATGATACCTGCTAAGGTTTAGGCATGAAGGTTCCCCAGAAGGTTTATGAGTTGAAGGTTTGGTCTTCACCTGGTGGCATTGCTGAGAACTGAGTGGATCATTGGTACAATTTCATTGGTATAGTAACTCTCTGATGATTCATAGATGGTTGGGCTATTTGAAGTGGAGCTGAATAGGAGGAAGTCGGTCACTGGGGCTTGCCTTGTAGGGATGCACCTTGTCCTTAGACCTTTTCTTGTCACTCTGTGTTTCTTTCATTGTCATAAGGTGAGCAGCTCTAATCCGCTATGTCTCTGCTACACCCCCTCTGCCTATCAGCAGCCCAGAACTGATGCAGCCAGCCTCCCATGGACAGGAACCGTGAGTTACAACAAGCCTTCCCTCCTTAGGTTAATCTACTTGGGTATTTCTCAATGAAAAGCTAACACAAGACATTTTCTCCCTCTGCAAACCTTAATTCAAGAGGATGGTATACACTAGTTGTATTTCTGTTGCTATGATAAAATACTGGGGCAAAAACAATTCAGGGGAAATAAGGTCTTTATTATTTCACAATTCTAGTTATAGTCCATCACTGCAGAGAAGCCACTGAGGAGGAGCTTGAAGCAGCTACTCACATGTACCTGCAGTCAAGAGTAGAGAAAAATGAATGCATGCATGCTTGCTTGCTTGCTTGCTTGCTTGTGCTCAGTTTCATTTCTTCTCCCTGATACAGTTCAGAACTGCTCTATACCAAGGGGATGGTGTTGCCCACAGTGGGCTGAGTCTTCCTACACCAATTAATTTAAGACAATTCTCAAAAGACATGCCCATAGATCGACCCCATGTAGAGAATCCTTCATCAAGACTTCCCTCCCAGGTTATTCTAAGTTGTGTCAAGTTGACAATGAAAGCTATTAAATGAATAAAATCTGAAAACAGCAAGAGTTGTAAAAAAAAATTAAAAACTAAGATGATCTATAGTCATTTGGAAAGAGGAAATCTCAACTAAAAACTTGCTTCAATCAGATTGGCCAGCAGCCATTTCTGTGAGTCACCTTCTCAATTGTTGATTGATGTAGAGGGGCCCAGCTCACTGTGGGCAATGCCATCCTTAGACACGGCCTGGGCTGTATAAGAATGACTGCAGAATAATTCAGAGGGAGAAAGCCAGTAGGCAGAGTCCCTCTGTGGTTTCTGCTTCAAGCACCTAATAAAGGGTTTTTTTGTTTATTTGTTTGTTTGTTTCAACAGAATACAAATGTTCAAAACATGAAAGGAAATTTTTGGCTCCATCAAACTTAACTTTTGCTGCTTATTAATCATCACCATTAGGAAAATGAACAAACACTAACACTTCACAGGTTTATATCTATCTGTGACCTTGGGTTTGTAGAACAGATCCCCACCTGCACTCCATCCCCATCCGAGGTTTTACTCTCAGTGGGTATATTACCCAAGATCAATCATAGCCGAGCATTTTAAGCTGTGGTTTCCAGGAAAAGGAATTTCAAATTGTGCACCAATCTGAGTAGCAGGATGAAGTCTTTCACCATCCCATTCTATCCCGCTGGAGAAAAGAATCCTTCCTTTGCCCAATGTGTGCATGCTCTAACCACCACCTTCCCATGAGCACTTAGTAGGTGTGCTGGCTTTCAGACTGACTTCTGATGTCACAGCACCTGTGATCCAGTAAACCATGGTCCCTACAGAAAATTCCTGTTACTGGTTATTGTTATAGTATTGTTCTGTTTTGTTGTCTCTAATTTATAAATTAAATTTTATACCAGACACATACTTACGGCACACAGGGGAAAACAGTATATATAGGATTCTGTTCTCTCCACATTTACACTAAAGGTCTGGAATGCATCCCCTGCAGATAAGAGGATAGTACTCTACACAAGAAAATTATAAATCAATATTTTAAATGAGAAACAACTTTTTTCCAAAATTGGCAAAACACTTCAATAGATTGTTCACAAAGAGATGGCTCTTTAAGGGAACTTAATATCTCCTTCAATTTATTTGTTTCAGTGTTTTAAAGTTTGCACCCTAGAGGACATCTATCTCCTTAATTATGTTTATTCCTAGCTGGATTTTATTTGAGGCTAGTGCAAACGAAATGGTTTTCTAAATTTCTTTCTCCAAGTATTCGCTATTGGAGTGGACAAAGATTGCTGATAAGCTGGATACTGATTTTGTATTATGTTGCTTTAGGGAAAATGTTTAGCAGTCCCAAAAGTCTTCCGGCGGAGTAGGAACTCTGAAACTTCTATGCAAAAACATTTCCATCTATAGGCACAGCACAGGGAAGGCTGTTTTGGAAAGGACTTGAACCGCTCAGGAAACAGAATCAGGGACTGACAACTCGGACTGTGTAAGATTAAAAATCTCCTACACGGCAGAAGAGGTGATGGACTGAAGAGGCCATGGGCAGGATGGGAGATGGTCTTTTCCAGCCACACACCTGCAGAGGGTTAGGGTCTAGACTATACAAAGAATTCAAAACTTAAACAGAAGGCATTAATCCAATCACAAAACAGACAAATGAAATGAATGAACTTCTCAAGAGATGAAGCATGGGATACACTTAAAAATACCAACACTCTCAGCCTGCAGGGAAAAGAACATCAAAACTACACTAAGGTTCCACCTCACTCTGTCAGAAGAGCTATCATCACAAACAAACAAAACTGAACAGAATGCATTCATATATTTAGGAATATGTTATTGTGGTAGTTTGGATGTTTTTGGCCCCCATAATCTCATAGGGAGTGGCACTATTAGGAGTCATGGTTTTGCTGGAGTAGGTATGGCCTTGTTGGAGGAAGTGTCTCACTGTAAGATGGGCTTCGAGGTCTCCTTTGTTCAAGCTTCACTCAGTGTGACACTGAGTCCATTTCCTGCCACCTTCAGATCAAGATGCAGCCAGCACCATATCTGCCTGCATGCCACCATGCTCTCCACCATGATGATAATTGATTGAACTTCTGAACTGTAAGCTGCCACCAAAATTAAATGTTTTCCTTTATTTAAAAAAACCACTGGCAAGGGTGCAAGGGTGAGGGGGGAAGGAAGCTCATACACAGCTGAAGGAGATGGAAAGGAGCACTCTACACGCTCTACAGAAATCGGTGTGCAGGTTTCTCACAAGAGTAGAAACAGGACCACCAGATCATCCAGCTGGTCCACTCCTGGGTGTGTGCCCAAAGGAATATAAATCAGCACAGAGATACCTACTTATCTGTGTTCACTGACACACTCTTCACAATAGCCAAGAATTAGAATCAGCATAAGTGTCATCAACAGAGAAATGGATAAAGAAACACACACATACAAGCATACACACACATATACATACATACATGCACCCATACACATATATACACACACACTCACATACACACTTTCTCTTTCTCACACATACACACATTCATATGCACACACACACACACTCTCTCAGACACACACACATACACACACTATAGAAATAGAAAGGACTGTTTGGGAAAAGAAAGAGACCAGTGGGAGAGAGAAGAACAGAAGAGGGTAAAGAGAAGGAGAATGGTCAAAGAATTTGATATAATGGAATCAAATTATTGTATAATTCATCACTTCCATAATGAATATGTACTAATAACTTTTCAAATTCAATTGACTGGATCATTGGTAACACTAATTTTAGTAGTATACATTTAAAAAGTCAGAAAAAGGATTTTCAATGTTCATACAATAAGAAATTGATAAATATTTGACAAAGTATTGTTTAGTTTGATTTAAATATTATATAACAACAATTTAATTAACTATCTATCTATATGTATATTATCTTTATATGCATCAATTTAAAATTAAGATTCAGATATGATGGTGCATGTTTGTAATCCAAACACCTGAGGCAGAGGCTAAGGACCAAGAATTCAAAGTCATCCTCAGTTATATAAGAAGTTTAAGGTTAGCCTGGGTTACATGAAATATTCTATCTCCCTACCACTGTGTGTGTAAAATTCAATATCAATAGACATCAAGAAAATGCAAATTGAAAGTCAAAATCTAACAATATTTGACACCCATTGGAGTGAACCAAATGAAAAAGACTGAGTGTTGACAAGAGTATGAACTCTCTGGAACTCCCCCATCACCTGTGGGACAATGCAGTGATCACATGTGTAGAACTATGCTATGTTCTAACATGCATATGCCCTGCAGTCTATCTGCTTTTCTCCTAAGTACTCAACCAAGGGGAACGAAAGCACATTCACCAAAGCCCTCTTCAAGAACGTCTGTAGCAGCCACAATGATAACGTGATCAAGACATTGTAGATGCCATCCAAAGGGAAACTCAGAGTGCTCCTGGTAAGACACTAAGAGCAATTGAAGGATGAGTGACAGATACACACAGCATACGACATCTCACAACAGTAAAACAGTATGGAAAAAAAGCAGCCAGGAGCAACAATGAAAACCCCAGCCACAAGGATGACTGCTGTGGGACAATGGTCTGTATCCTGTCAATTTAATTTTAGATAAACACTGATTGGTCAGTAGCCAGGCAGGAAGTATAGGTGGGACAACCAGGCAGGAAGTAGAAGTGGGGCGACAAGTACAGGAGAATTCTGGGAAGAGGAAAGCTTTGTCAGCAGTCCTGGCCCAGCTACAGAAGAAGCAAGATGTGACTGCCTTGCTGAATAAGGTACTCAGCCACATGGATAACACAGATAAGAATAATGGGATAATATAAGTTATAAGAGTTAATAAGAAGCCTGAGCTAATAAGCCAATCAGTTTATTACTAATGTAGACCTCTGTGTGATTTCTCTGGGACTTAACGATTGCAGGAACCAGGCAGGACAGAAACTCAGACAACAAATGACCATACAAATGGACTCATCTACCGACAGACCTAGGGTAGTGGGTGTCTGGTCATAGACAACGGAGAAGGAGTTGACTGGAAAGGACCCAAAGTATGGGATAATGAACAACTCCACTGTGTACCATGGGACACCTGCTTGCCAAAATTCCCTAAACAGAGCAATTCCTACCCATGCATTTTATTTAATTGTACCTAATTGAATGAAGGAAGTCTCGAGGACTTTGTCATATTGGTGAAACATTCTCTTTTCTCATTGTGTATGTGCACACCTGTGTGCATATAAAGGAGGGTGAAAAGTCCCGAGTCTGTGTGTATGTGTGTTGTATAGGTGTGCATGACATGTGGAGCAGTATACATTCAAATGTGCAGGGGAGAGAGAGGGCAAGGAGGGAGAGAGAGGAAGAAAGAGGGGAAGGAAGAGAGGAAGGGAGAGAGAGCTTGCAGAGGTAGACAGCCAGTGTTTTCAATCCCTCTCCACCTCTCACTGAACCCAGAGCTCACTGTTTTGTCTAGACTCACCAGCCGCTGAGCTCCCAGGATCCACCCTCTGGTGCTAGGATTACAGATGTGTGCCACTGCACCTTACTTCTGTGTGTGCTTGGGATCTGGACTTAGGGGGATTCTCGTGCTTATACAGCAATCACTTTACCCACTGAGCTATCTCCCCAGCTCTGATTGATGTAATTTAAAATTTTATTTCCTAAAAGTACATCTCAACACTTCCAAATGATTGCCACCCAACAAAACAAAGCAGTGGGGGGAGTCAGTACAGCCAATGTGCCATTAGTCAGGCTCCAGTGGCGTGGTGGCTTGTGTCCAGTCGTAAGAAGAATCCTGCCTAGGATTTAGTAGCTGTAGTCACCGCTACAGCCATATACCACAGAATGGAACTTTGGTCAGCAATGGGCCACATACATGACAGTGGTCAAGTGGCCTAGAGATGTCACATGCATCCTAGTTTAACTGTGTTCTCTAACTTCACAATTGTAAAAATTGTAAATCTGAACATTGCTGCATTAAATGACCTATGACTCTATGTCCCCAGAGTTAGCAATGCCGGCTTGGAAGTTAAGCAGACCTACAGACAAATTTTGCTTCAGAAAATTTCCCACAGTGGCTCCAAACCATTCTTTGATGTGTGCACGCATGTGGAAGCCAGAGACAAAGACGAATCGTAGGTGCCATTCCTCGGGTGCTAGCCACGTTGATTTTTGGGGGAGGGGTGGAAGTTCTCACAGAATCACCAAGTAGACTAGGCTGTAGTCCACTGAGCTCCAGGAACCCACCCTTCCCCAGCTCGCCAGCCCTAAAATCACAAGTGCATGCATGCCACCATGCTCAGCTTTAATACAGGAGTTCCGGGTACCACACTCCATTCCTCACACTGCCAGGGCAAGCACTTTCCTGACTGCACCATCTCTCTAACCTTCCATACCCTTGTTTTCATCCATGAACCGCAGTCTGGAGGAAAAAAGGCCGCTATGTCCTCTCGTTGCTATCTTTAAAAGATTTGCCTTGGGCTTCCTCACTCTAGGTCTATCCTGAGGGTCAAAAGGTTTACCACAGGCCTAGGGGCACAGGCATCACAGAGATGATAAATGATCCTTTATGCAGCCCTTCACATTCCCATATGCTCCAAACAAGATGCAGTGCCAAATGGCATGAATACCAGAAAGTGTACCCAAAATGTACTCTTTCTCTTGAATGAGACCGTCAAGGGGCAAATAGACATTTACTTATTGGGGTTATGTGTGATCAAGGGTGCCAATCTTTAACCGTGAATTCTCATCTATCGCCCCTTGGGAGTATGATTGTTCAACAGGCTTAATAAATGTGAATCTATTTCCAGAGACTGAGACAGATATCAAAGTCCTGCTGTCACAGTGCATGGAAGATAGAACAAGCAGCAAACTAAACCAACCTCAACGAGACCATGCACTGCCACCCGTCACTGTGTCTAAGCAAGACACAAGCTCCTTTTGACATTTGAAAACTTGGTATCTACATCCTCCTCTACCCTTGCCAAACTACCCCAGACTTTCTCAGCAAAGCCCAGAATTGCCTGTCTCTTTCTTCTCCTTTGAATGTGTGACCCTCTTCTCTTACCATGAAGCAATGCAGCATGTGCAGACTGAGTCACCAGCATTACTGGGACCCCCTCCCCCCAGGATGGTTCACTAAGCCAGCAAGGATTTCAGGCAAAATAGCACGTGCCTTCACTAGGAAGCTGAATGCTCATAATTCATCAAGGTTTTCCTCTGAGCAAGGCAATAGCCATTTAGAATCCGATGTGGGCTTTCCTGGAATTGCAAAAATGGAGGTGCACCCATGTTTGAAGATGGCTTGCCCCCTACACCCTGGAATCACCCTAACTGGAAGACAGCCAAGGACCAAACCTGTTGGTTAGAGTCTGTAACAAGAACTGGAGACTGACAGGTGTTAGAGACAGATTAGGAACTAAATGTGATTCTCTCTGCCGTACTGTGTAAAGAGGAAGGGGTCTGGGGAGAAGCTGGACAGCTGCTGGAAGCCTTTTCAGACAAGGAGAAATTTCCTTGGATTTATCAGGCTCGGGTACACTTAAGAAACTAAAGTAACCCCTAGGTAAAGCCACTAGCAGCAGGCACTCAATGCACAGATGTGAGACCAACTGGGTCAGGAGAGGCTTGGTAGGTTCTTTGGGAGCCTTCGTGGAGACAGGAAGGAAGAAACTCCACTTGTGTGATTTGTTTCCTTTGATCCAGGGACTGACTCCTCCTGTGGATGTAACTGGTTTGGCACTGGGCTGCCGAGCAGGGTAAAGAGTTGGATAGATGCCAATGAGACAGCAGCCCTTGGACTATTCAGGCAGTCACAGAGAGACTTCCAAGACTGGGTGGCTTAAAGAGCAACTGCTTCTCCCTCCCAGCCCTGGAATGAGAGGAATCCATGATACCAACAGAGTTGGGATCCAGTGGGGGTTCTGTCTCTAATTTGCAAAGTGCTGTGTGCACCTATATCCTCATAAGGACGAGAAAAAGATCATCCCTCTCATCCCCGCTCCTCAATTGGCATCAGTCTCATTCACAAGGGCTTGTTGTGGTTTGGTCCCCTGCGTGGTGCTATTGGGAGGCATGGAGCCTTCAGAAGGTGGGATCTTGTCTGGGTGCTTAGGTCATTGCAAGAAACCCTGAAAGCAGGGCACTGGCCCCAGTTTCTTTTCTCTCCTTGTGCTTCCTGGATAATGGGATGTATTCCCTGCCTCAAATTGCTTCTGAAAATGTGCCATCTCGCTGGGCGGTGGTGGCTCACGCCTTTAATCCCAACACTTGGGAGGCAGCGGCAGGCTGATCTCTTTGAGTTTGAGGACAGCCTGGTCTACAAGACCTACTTCCAGGACAGGCTCCAAAGCTACAGTTAAACCCTGCCTTGAACCCTCCCCCCCCCTCAAAAAAATGTGCCATCTCAACTCAAGCTCAGACTAACAAGTTCAATTATCATTGTGTACCGGAAATTCCAAAACCATAAACCAAACCTTTTCTCTCTATAATGATTTCAGGTATTTTGTTAAAGTGAAGGAAAGCTAACCTACCCTGCAAAAGTCTGACCTCCAAAGACCGTTACATTGAAGGTCAAAGTCTGGAAGACCATGTGACCATGACCAAGATATCTTACAGAACAAGTTACCTGAGGAAGGGCTGATTTTAGTTCCCACTTGCCAAGGGGCTTTGCCTATGTTTGCTCAGCCTTGTGTATGTGTGGCTGAAGGCAAAACATGTCTGTTTTTAACTGCTTAACGAACAGGAAGTAGATAGACAGACAGGAAGTCATTAGGAACAATATACCCCTCAGAAACCAACTTCTTCTAATTGGGTCCCACCTCCTAAAGTTTCCAGAACTTCCCAAAACAGCAGAACAAACCAAAAACCAAGCATTAAACATGCAAAAGTGTAGGGGACAGCAAGGCCACTGCCATGGCTGACTAGGTTTTTAGAGATAAAAAGAAACCACCCCTAAGAACCCACTACGTATTGTGTGCTATTTTAGGACCTTCCACAATTTCATGTGAACTCGAAAGACCCGGGCTGTGTTAGAGAATTCCATGTGCAGAAAAACTAAAGATAGATCATGTTTGTTATGTGTTTCCTTCCCACGGTTTTGTATTTCCTTCTTAATGTTATTTTGGATTTGTTTGGGCTCAAATCATATTACATCCTTGTCATCTCCATTAGCTAAAATGTATTTACGGCTGATTATGCATGCAGAAAATAAATTAAATATCTGAATAACATTACGAGTAATTGGTGAAATTGCCTTATGTTTTCACATCCTTACAACAAAAATGGCATCAACAAATGACCAAGAAAACAAAGGGATAATCCATTATAATTGTCCGTATTACCATAGAGAGAGGAGAGACACAATTATGGGCAATTTCAGTGTCTAAAAATCAAGTGTGATGAAAATTATATTGAAGTTAATGACAAGAACAAGGCTTTACTTTAGCTGTTTCTTCAAGGCAACTGCCAACTGGGGTGAGCAAAAACACCCCCGTTCTGAAAACCCAGCCACTGACCTAGAAGTGGATACTGAATTGCCTAAATTTCTGCAAAATATAAATCCTCGCTGAAGTATTCATTTTGATGTGCTTGGGTGATTCCCCGTGATGGGGTCTCCCTCCAAAGAACTGGTTTATCCGTGAAACATTTATGCTTATTTAGAGAGAGATTTGAGTCAGGTGGTGTTTCTGAGGAGGACTCTCACCTTCAGTACAGCTGATATAGTTATGTTTCAAGCTGCCAGCTGTATTGGTCTGGCATAATAATGTAAGCTGCTAATTGGTGTTTTGTGGGGATTATATATGTTTATAATCGTGACAGCCGTAACATCTGTGGCATAGAAAATTACCTGCTAATATTTAAATGCAAGATGCCCCCCATATGCTCCTGTGTTTGAGCACTTGGTCCCCAGGCAGTGATATCATACCAGGGATCCTTTGGTATGCTGTTGAACCTTTAAGAAGTGGGCCATGGGTGGAGGAATTAGGTGACTGGGTTGGGCTTTGAGCTAAACCTACTTCCTGTTCAGCTGGGAGGTGAGAAGCCTGCGCTGCATACTCTTGCCACCATGGAGCTGCATGCCACCATACTTACCCCACCATGATGGATTTCCCCTGAATCCATGGAACAAATAAACCCTTCCTCCTTAAGTTGCTTTTTGTCAGGTATTTGGTCATAATACTAATATTCCATCCAGTCAGGAAAAATGCCAGCCATTGCATTAAGCAGGGTCCTGCAACCCCTTTTGTGCAGAATTAAAGAACCCTAATAACAGAGTTCCACTATTTACCAATGAATATGGAAGTGTTTCAATATTTTAACACAAGTGGAACCATACTAGGGTGACTTGGATAAATGTCAGCGTTGTACACACATAGACAGAAGGCTGAGATCCGGTCTCTTATTTTACCTGTATCTGTGGTTGCTCTCAGGATCCTGACAAATGGAAATGCCAAGAAAGAGCATCTCTGAAGAGGTCTGGATGACACAACAGATAAAGACAATGGTTGCTTTACAAGGACACACCTTCTCTTTGAGCTTCAGCACCTTCTGTTCTCAGTCTAATCCACAGAACACACAGCAGAGGCCCAAACAGAATCCACTACTTTGATTTTTAAAGTCAAACATGTATGAAGTTTGAAGCAGGGAGAATGACTCCCAATCTTCCCAATGAGATCTATAAAAAGAAAACTCAGCATACACAGATAGAAAACTCAAGAGGAAAGGAACCCTTTCACTGGCACAATCAGACTGAACTTCAGAAGCCAAGCTCTGATTATATCCTATCATGCCTCAAAAGTCCCTAATAGCCCCCATTGCCAATCTTTTAATACAGTAGGCAGGGGACTTCATAGTAGCCTCCCGTCTATGGCCTGCACCCAACAGCCAAGTGGTAGTGAACCACTTGTGTTATGAGAACAACTTACATTGTTCTATAGTCCTGATTTTCAGACCAGAGAATGAGAACCCCACAAGCCTTGATTAAACTTTGAATTTGTTAGTTAGAAGAGTCCTAGACAAAATTCATGCAAGTATCCTTAGTAACACTATTGAGTGGGAATTCCTCTATATTGAAATATTCCCTTCTGGAGGGAGAAGGGAGGCTCATGGGACTTGGGAAGTAAACAACTCAAAAGTCTCAGGAATTTTCTAAAACTAAAAGGACTCATATGCATCTTCTCCGAAGTTATGGAAACACTAAACAACTGCAGGAGGAGACTATCCAAACTTTGCTTTGTCTTATTTTGTTTTGCTTGAGACAAGATCTCATTATGTATCCCTGTGTGGCCTAGAACTTGCTGTTAAAGTCAGGCAGGCTTCAAACTCTCAGAGATTCACCTGCCTCTGTGTCCTGACTGCTAGGATTGACAGTGTGAGTCACCACCACGCCTAGCTCATTCTCACAAATCTTTGTTTGGGGTGAGGGACTTGGAGTAGGTCTAATGTATTCTAACAGCATAGGATCGAAACTGAGGAGGAGCAGGGCAGAGCAGGGAACAACTGCAACCCAAATAGTCGGGATGTAGAGACAGGAGAATCTTGAGTCTCAGTGCCTTGGGCTACACAGGCAAGACTTTGACTCAAAAGAGCCAAATAAGTTTGCACTAAAAGCTAAAATTCTGTGTATAATGAGGGTTAATGAAGATGGGAACTAACTAGAATGGTCACATGGTGCCCATAGCAATATGAAGTGAGTCACATTGACTGCACTGAAAATTCCAGGTGCATTCCTGCCCTTAGATACTTAGATATAACCACTTCACAGCTCTCAGACCTCATCAACGAAGCGTGTGTGTGTGTGTGTGTGTGTGTGTGTGTGTGTGTGTGTGTGTAGCGGTCAATGCAAAGACTCACTAGCCAAGGTGAAGATAATAAGTGTCTCTGGAGTGTTCAACCATAAATGGAACATCTCTCACACCCTCTTTACCCTAAGGCTCAGGGGACAGCACAGAGGGGACAAGGTGTGGGGGATTCTAAGAGCCAGAATACAGGCCATACTGATGTGAAGCAGTGTCTTCTGGAGTTGTCATGGCTGATGAACTCACAAACTCTGGGCAGCTATGGTTACCTACCTAGGACCAAGCCAGTCAGCATTCAAATGTGGATGGGGGAGGGCCTCCTGAGGACCCGCCCATAGCTGAATAGTTACTGGAAGCTGATGCTGCTGGGGGAGAGAGAGTCAGTTTTCTTTAAGGGTGTGATCCTTGGGGGATAGTCCATGCTGCAGTAGACAGCCCTACACCCCACGCCCATATGCACAACCCTAACTGGACTCAATGGGTTATAAAATAAGAGAACATGAAAGTTGGAGGGGTACATAGGGGGAGGCCTAAGCGAGTAGTATAGGGGCAGTAAGGAGTGAGAGTGATCAAACAAGTCATTGCATGGCCCTTGAAAACCTCAAAGAATCAATAAAAAACATTATATTTCATATAAAAATATCCAAGTAGTCAAGTCTAAGCTGTCATTCACCCAAGTGAGAAGAAAATGTATGCCCATTTGTAAGTTCATACAGTCTTATATATAAATATTTTTACAAATTGTGTTGGTGTGGATGTGGCTCAGTAATAAAATGTTTGCCTAGCATGAGTGAGGCCCTATGTTCAATCCCCAGCATGAGAAAAAAGTTTTATTTGTAATTAATAGCTTTTGAAAGTGTGGGGAGAGTAAACATGTTTCTATTTAAACACTAGGAGATGAATGAAAAAATTGCAGTGCAGGTTATTATTCTATGTAATAGAATACTGCTCAGCAATAAAAATGAAAGAAGAAGTGAACAATTGATCCACACAGTGGTGAAGATGGGTCTCAGACTAGTGACATCATTTAAGCACAACAATGAAAACCATAACCACAAAAGGATAAAGAAAAGATGTAATGTGTGTCTGTGTCGTTGCAGCTACATGAACTTCTAGAAAATGCGATGGCTCAATTCAGTGACAGTAGAGTCTGGTCTTCATGAGGAATGGAAGGAGAATAACAGAAAAGATAGATTGTCAGGAGTGTGCGTGTGCTCACTATTTCAGCTGTGACGTTGGCTGCAAAGGTGCCCGGATAACTGAAGACTCACCAGGTTCTCCACATTTATCTGGATAACTGAAGACTTACCGGAGTCTCCACCGTACATGTATCGTGTTTGCTGCTTTTCTATCCTGTTTCAGTAAACCTGTTTTAAAAAATTGAAAACTGAGTAGGAGTGTGATTTACGTGACATTATAATTTACAAAACACACAAAGAGGGTAACATAGCAGGGCTGCAGAGATGGTTCACCCAACAAGAGCACTTGCCGCTCTTCCAGAGGACCTGAGTTGATTCCCAACACCTACATCCCAGCATCAACTGCCTATGTCTACAGCTACAGAGGATTTGACACCCTTTTCCTCCATGACCTTATGACCTCCATGACCACTACATTCATGTGGCATACATACACACAGACAAACACACACACACCCACACACACACATACACAAATGAAAATAAAATAAAGAAGAGGTGGCCTTCCCAAGGGAAGAACACATCAACTAGTTGTCCAGTGCCGAATGGTCAGTCCTGAAAACAGCCATCCAGGTAGCAGTTTATGGACTGAATTGGTGATACTTAGGAACATATATACATATAATTACAACCAATAGATAAAAGAGGCCAAGAATTTGAAGGAGAGTAGAGAAGAGTATATGGAAAATTTTGGAGGGAGGAAAGAGAGGGGAGAAATGTTGTAATCAAATTATAATCCCCAAAATAAGAAAATTAAATATTAAGTAAAAATTAACAAAAAGAAGGTAAAAATGAAAGACAGGAAGCACGTGTTACACGTGGATGGTAACACTTAGAAAGAAGCAGAATATAAGGGGGGAATGTCTAGTGTCAGAGCTATCCAGTCCCGACACACATTGCTGTAACTCTGCCAGGTGTGGGGGCATGCTCCTTTAATCCCAGTACTCAGGTGGCAGAGGCAGGTGGACCTCTGTGAGTTCAAGGGCAGTCTGATATCAAGTTGAGTTCCAGAACATCCAGGGTGGTTACACAGAGAAAGTCTGTCTCAAAAATAAAAATCCATCACTGTAAGAGAAGTCCCACTCCCTGAATATATCAATTTGATTATCATTAAGCAGAACTAAAAGTGGATCCTCGCCCTGGTTGGCAACCCCCAGGAGTCTGGCATTCACTTGTTCTTATGATGCCACGGGAAGGGCTATTTGCTCACCACAAACACTCCATCACTGATGTTCAGGAAAACAAACACAGAGAATTCTCTTCAAGAATAAAAGAAGTGAAAATAATTCAAAGGAATATGACTTCAAAGACATTGAGTTGAAAGAAAATCGTTTCTTCAGATGCAGGCATCACAAGCCGGTACAAAGAGGGCAGTGAGGGACTGAGCTCCAGGCTGGGGAGTGGTGTCAGTGAAGGACCCGAATTCTGGGCAGGGGTGGCAGAGGGACAGAGCTGGGAGGATTGGAAGGAGCAGGAGCCAGGTGCGGGTGCTGTGGAGAGGGTGGGCGGTTGAGTTGAGAAAACTTACAATGTTTTCCTGGGGGCAGCCAGGCGAGTAAGCAGGGATAAGAAGCTAAGGTCTGGCCTTGTTTTGTCTCAGATGCCTGATCTAGAATGGTCTTCTAAGAAACAAAACAACCCCACATTCGGAAAGACCCAATAGCTTTGGAAGGCCTTGGAGGGTCCGGGCTACCTGCCACTGAGATTGAGTCAGCGTTACATAAGGTAAAGGGTTATTTTTAGTTTCTACAGCAGATGCTTGACTCTTGAGAATTAGAATACTTGATCCGTGTTTGATTCAGAATATTATTTTAAAAAAATGACTGTCCAATAACATAACTGTTGTGGAGTGTTTAAGTAAATGAACTTTCTGCTTCCAAAAATATGAAAGAGAAACAAAATGGCAAGATGCAGAGAAATGGGTAATGACCCTGGGAGAGCTGTAAAACAAAGATTAAAAACTTCTTGTTTCTATGTCTGTTCCAGGAGAGTGTTCACACATGACAGTAAGCTATAACTCCTCCCAGAGTGGTTCCAGGGCCTGCTCTAGACACTCCCTGGCATATGGTGCGACTCCAAAGGGGACACAGGGATAATTGCTGGAAGCAGAAGGGGTCCAAAGAAGAGCAGTGGTCCCTGCCAGCCACTGGGATGAAGCAATTAAAAGACTGAGTGACTAAGTAGTAATGAGATGCCAAGGGGTGTTTCTCTCGTTCCTGAAACCCAAGGAGCATGTGAGGGCACGCAGACAGTCTGAACCACACAAAGGGCTTACGATCAGTCTTACTTTGTGAGGGAGGAAGTGACTTCTCTCTCCTCCCTGTGAAATGAGGAAGGGGCAATGAATGCAGTGCTCAGGGAAGCAACCTCTACAGCATCAAGGTTCTGCCTTACTTATTCTTCCTGAGGCTCTGCGAGTTGAACCCAAGGCCTCCTCTAAGCCAGGCAAGTTCTATGTCCCCAGCCCTCCTTTCTGTTTACATTCTGAGACAGCCTCTCTAAGTTGTCACATTGATCTTGAACTGGCAATCTTTCCATCTGGATCTCCCGATTTTCTGGGACAACAGTCCTACACAACCAGGCCTAGAGAAGGATCAAGATTTACAAAATGGCAGGGTTCTTGTCTACTCCGTTCTGCATGAAAACTTACCGGGCATCTCTCCTCCCTTATTCTTAGTGTGTCACAGACCTCATCCCAGCAATTCTGTGGTGTCTCTGGTCAGAAGGGACCTGCAAGTTCTCGGCCCCAACTCCAAGAGAACTAGGCAATGACTGTGTCTATTTGTGTGAGAGGCTATGTGTATCTGTGTGTGCACATTC
>NC_022015.1:8656761-8684086 GCF_000317375.1 Microtus ochrogaster | reverse complement strand
TGGCATTATCAGCCATGTTTTAGTTTGGATTTGCTTGTTTATTTATTGTTCATGGAGACTCAGGTCCTTGTGCTCACATAGGAAACACTTTACCCTCTGAGCCACAATCCCTTTTTTCATGATACTTCTGATGTCAAATGTGTGTGAGGTTTCTATACCAATAACCAATTAGCCCACCCTCAGGCACCAACTGAGAGGGAGATGGCTCACTTTAATTCAACTGCTAGGAACCTGTATCAGGACCCCCACGGGTGAAGGGCTAAGGCCCACAAAACTCCCACTTCAGAAGTGGGGCAATGGCTGGGTCTGAACAGCCTCGTCAAGCTGAACAGTTTGCTAGAGTGGCTGGGATTACATATCACCATCGCTGCTTGCTGTGTAAGATGCAAATGAACTCCAGATGGAGAAGTCCGGATGGGTGGGATCCAGGAAGACTGGACACAGGAACCTCTGTTCCTCTGGACTAAGGGTACACTACCTGCCTTGCCCATGGATGCATCCAAACCCCCAACTTTCCAATCCCTCTGTCTGAAGGGTTCTTATGGAATTCCGTTGTAACAGGCATGATTGATTAAACCACTGGCCGTGGGTAATCAATTCCCAGGATCCCCTCCCCTTCTTGAAGGGGCAGAGGATGGAGCCAAAAAGCCCAGTTCTAATGATGAGGTCAGCTCCCCAGAACAGCCAGCCCCCACTCTGCTGCTGTCTAGGTAAGGTGCCCTGGGAGTGACTTCCTCAGTGGAGTCAGCTATGGCTGACAGCAGTGTATTATTGCTAGCAGCACACACTCCTCTCATCACTCAGGAGATAGCACAGTCTGGGAGCCTCTGTTAGGAGCCAAGAATGTGATAGAACACTATGAATCTGTTCTATCACAATAGCCACCTCAACCCAGCCATGCTCCTGATCGAGAATCCGCTGGAAATGCAATGATTTGGACTAGCCCAGATCTTCCACTGGAGTGTGTGGAGAGCTGTAAGGCTCTCCTTGAAAGCTCTCCTCACCACGTGTGGGCTCATCTGTCAGAATTCCAGAGATGAAGAGAAGGAACTAGTGGAATTTGTCCACCATGAGTCTTTGATTAATGAGAAAACCTAAAAGGTTTTTTATGTAGGTGTATCGAACCCAGATCCCAATGTTTATAGAGCAAGTACTTAATCTGTTGAGCCATCTTCCAAACCCCTGTGTAATGATACCTCTGATTTCAAATGTTTGTGGGGGGTTATACTAATACAGAATCAGTCTGAGGTGAGATGATGAAGTAGACTTCCTATAAACACCCACTATAGACATTTTCTACCTCCTCTAAACTATTTCCACTACCATGAGGTGCATCCTGCTGTTCCCAACTGCACATATCTGTAAAAGGAGGCAGGAGGAGAGAGACTAGCTATCTAGTTATTGGTGGGACCAGAAGCATTTCAGAGAGCTTTTAATCACCGCATTAGTGCACAGCTCCGAATACAAGAGACAGGTTTTAATTAACCTTATGCTACCATTCTAATCTTCAAAGAGGGAGGGGGCAAGCCAAGGAAAAGGATGCATCTCATTTAAACCCAAGGAATTAGAAGTGCAGAGAAACCTGTGGTGCAGTCGTGGGCAGAGTTCAGCTCACGGTCCCTTAAGACCTGAGTTCAAGTCTCAGTTCTACCACGACACTTCACCTTGGAATCTCAGCATCCTGCTGCGGTTCAGACAAAATCATACACATGAGACAGCACATTATACATGCAATTGTTTGTCTGGATGAGCATACACTGTACAGGGCATCATTCAGTTGCCACAGCTGTGAGCTGACCCAGTGATTTTCCTCCACTCTGGGTGATTTATCCCACAAGCAATGCCACATATAGGTGGGGGAATGGCAATTCTGGGGGTGAATCCACAGCCTCACACATGCTAGGCAAGTGTGCTACCACTGAGCAACATCCCTGTTCCTATTAGGAGACATTTTTAGTTGTGACAACTTTGACGTTGTAATGCTACTGACATCTAGGGGCAGAGGACAGGGATTCTGCTAACCATTCCACACTGCACAGGATGACACCCAGTAAATGGAGGCTATACCTCATTCAGAAATTCTGATTCAGCATTAATCAATGCCTTATAATAATTCAGGAGCAGAACTGATGCTCAATAAATGTTTATTGAGTATATAAATAAATATATTAGTAGTCAAGATCTATAATGTAGTTGATATGAGACAGTGGTGCTGGAATACACAATCAGGCTGTAGACAGGAGCACTCAGAGGGTGGTCCATCCCTGCTGTCCAAGTACAGGCCAAAGAACAACAGTCTCAACCATCACTGGGGACCTGTTACAGAGGAGCAAGGGGCTGGAGAGATAGCTCAGTGGCAAAGAGCACTTGCTGCTCTTGTAGAGGATCAGTGTTTGGTTCTCAGCACACACATTGGGCAGCACACAATCCCAATAACTCTAGCTCTAGGGAACCTGACACAATTTCCTGGCATATATAGGCACCTGTGGTGATATAACGTTTATGCTATAACAAGTAAAGCTTGCTTGAAGATCAGAGTACAGAGCTAAGCCACTAGCTAGCCATAGATGTCAGGCAGTGATGATACGTACCTTTAATCCCAGCACTCAGGAGACAGAGGCAGATGGGTCTCTGTGAGTTCAAGGCCACCCTGGGCTACACAAGATCAAATTTGTCTAAATGAGAAACAGGGCTCACACAAAGGTGATCACAGCCGTTCGGATCACATGCTTTTAATCCTGGCACTAGGCAGGTAGAGATAGGAATGATATGGCTGGGTGGAGAAAGGAATGTAAGGTGGAGGAGACAGGAGCTCAGGGCAGTCAGAGGATTTGTAGAGACAGGATCACCCTTTTGGTCGGAGCATTGGTAGAAGTAAGAATCCTCTAGTGGCTCTGCTTCTCTGGCCTCCTGATAGCTGACTCCGAGATTTTATTATTAAGACCAATTAGAATTCATATTACAGGCACCCACTCACATGTGTGCATACACACACACAAAAAGGTACACACATAAGATATTTTAAGCAAATTAATTAATAAAATTTAATACCCAGTAAGTCAGAAATCAGGATTGTAGTTCATATATGTTGAATCACAAATAGCATTTTAACAAGCTCTCTAAGTGGTCAAAAGACACACTAGAGTTTGAAAAACACTGTTCTAGAGCTGATAAGAACACTGTGCTTAAGTAGTGTAAGATCTCTGGTCCTCTAAAAAACAGCCTGCTTCAGTGTTCCTCTTTGCCATATTATCCAACTCTCTCTGCAGATAGCATTTCTGCCTGAACACTCACTATTTGGAGAGAGTCCTTGCCCCCCAGGTATTAGAGGGGTCTCCTCTTTTCTTCCTCCTCAGAAGGATCAGGGATTATAACCCAGATACTAAAGCATGATTAATAAAATCTCAGAGACAGAAATTGGGTTTCAACTTGAAGACCAGAAAGGCAAAGCAACCAGCCACTGGCTCTTACCTCAACCTCTGTCTGAAATGGAGGTCCTGCCTCCAGGAGTCTCAGAATGAGACTGAGACTGAGAACTGTCTCCTCCCATCTCTGGGGGCTGGGATTAAGGGCGTGCACCACTACTGCCTTGGATGTTATTCTGTTGTACCAGGAAGGGGTATGGGGTCCTTCCTATATCAACCCTGAAGTCTGACATTTCCCCAGTCAAGACTATCATAGTCTTCCTTCAAAGAATGGCAAAAATGAGAATTTCACATTTGCAGAGTATAGACGAAGCAACAAGATACTGTCCTAAACACACTACCCCTTGTGTGTATCTTTGGGTAAGTGTGTTTGTGTAGATATGCATAAGTGTGTGTGTGTGTGTGTGTGTGTGTGTGTGTGTGTGTGTGTGTGTGCAGGCCAGAGGTCAGCCTTGTTTTTTGAGGATCTCTCACTAGCCTGGAGCTTGTCATGGAGGCTAGGTTGGGTGGTCAGTGAGCCCTAAAGATCTGGGGTCACAAGCATGCACCGCCATGCCCTTTGTTTTTGTTTTGTTTTTACATGGGTGCTAGAGATTGAGAAGAACTCTAAGGAGTGTGTGGCCAACACTTTGCCAACTGAGCTATCTCCCAAGCCCATGTTATTCCTCTGCAATTTAATATCCTATGAGCTGGAGTTAGCAAATTCCTCATTTTATGGATAAGAAAATTGGAACATAAAAAAGTTAAGCAACTTCCCCAAATCAAGTGTGCAGAAAG
This sequence comes from Microtus ochrogaster, assembly GCF_000317375.1. Taxonomy (NCBI): domain Eukaryota; kingdom Metazoa; phylum Chordata; class Mammalia; order Rodentia; family Cricetidae; genus Microtus; species Microtus ochrogaster. Next base: position 8,679,884 of record NC_022015.1, on the reverse strand, counting down.
TGACTAACGATGCAAAATGTGAACCCAAGAGTCCTGGTTTCAGACGAGTGTTTCTACCACGCTCTGCCAGATCTTATGAGCATCAATATGATAATGTCTCTGCCCTGAGGGAACATCTGGGCTGGTAAAGGGAGATAACATAAGTAGGTTCAGAGCAGTGTGCTGGGCACTCAGAACACGGATGTGCTCTTTTCTCTACCTGCTAACATCACATCTTCCTTTGTGCCCCATCCTTAGTCCTATTTGACTCAATCGTTTATAATCAAATCACAGATTACAACATAGCAGGTACCTTCCACGTGGTCACTAACTACTGTTAGAAAGAATAAATAGGTGAAATATTTGTCAGATGAACAAACATAGTCCTGTAGTAAGGACTGAGAAAAGAAGGTACCACAAATCAAAATATGCTCTTTTCATTTATGCATGCATGCTTATATGTGTGTACGTGTGTGTGCGTGTGTGCACGCATGCTTGTATGTGTGTATGTGTATGTGTGTGCATGTATGTGCATGCATGCGCGCGTGTGTGTGTGTGTGTGTGTGTGTGTGTATGGGTATAAGTACTCACAGAGGCCAGAAGAAAGTGTCGACTGTCCTGAAGTTAGAGTTACACACAACTATCTACTGTGGGTACTGGGACTCAAACTCCGGGCCTCTGCAGGAGCCGCTAGTGCTGCTGCACAGAGAGCCATTTCTCTAGCACCCACAACACGCCCTTACACTGGGGACTGTTCCTTTCCCCAGCTCCACTTGTGATCCTCCCACTGCAGCCGTGATGGCCTTGCTTAGGGCTGTGTGCGAGAGAAGAAGAGACTGTCAACTTTCTTCTCGCTTCATGACTGTTGCCTGCTGAGAATCCCTTCTTCTGGAAACAGTGGTGGGCCTATAGCCTTGTGGGATGTAATGACTCCTCTCGCCCCATCACAACATTTAATAAAAGAGAAATGATAGCTCAGAGAGGTTAAGTGTCTGTGAACAGAGACCTGAGCGATGTCAGAAGTAATTTTTCTCTATCTCTCATCTTTGGCTCTTGGCTGTATATTAGCATAAAGCTTTATGCAGCTCCCTTGAGGCACACAACCTTCCTCTGTCAGACAGAAAATATGGATGCAACACACACGCATGCTCACCTTCTGTCTTATTTCCATGCGCAGCTTCAGAGATCTGCAGTGATTTCCTTATTTCCTTTTGTTGATCCCCAAATTCCTAAAGAAAAGAACTGACGAACCTTGGACACATCAGTAGTCACCTCTGGCACAACACCTGTGGTCAGGGGTCTGCATATCATAGAATGCAAACACAGGGGAACGTTTTTATTGGTGAAATGAAAAGGTAAGCCTCTATTGATTAATTTTAATTGTAAACATGAACAACCTAGAATTGCCTGGGAAGCGAGTTTCCATCGAGGAATTCTCTAGATCAGGTTGGCGGTGGGCGTGTCAGGCAGGGATTATCCTGATGGTTAATTAGAGTGGGAAGATTCATCCTGAATGTGGGAAGCACCATTCCCTAGGCAGAAGATCCTGAACTGCTTAAGAGTGAAGGAAGCTAAATCAGCCTAGGTGGCCACAGGCAGGCAGTGTGGATACATTGGTTTCTTTCTGCTCCCAACTGTGGTTACGATGAGACCAGATGCTTGATTGAGTTCCTGCCTGGGCTCCCCCTCAGTGGTGGCTGGAAACCTGGAATTGCGAGCTGAATAAACTCTTTTCTCTCCTATGTTGCTTTTGGTCGGAGTATCTTATCACAGCCACAGAAGTGAAACTCGGACAGCCTCCATCTCAGCTGCGTTTCATGCTCCTCATGAGCAGACTAACACGCTGCATTTGCGGGTCTGCCTCCTGCATTTGGAAGAAATGTTGTGAGCCAAGCTTGGAGTATCAGCGTGTAAATATTCTTTCCAAGGGGTTAAAAGACTACACATTCCCTTGGCTTTTCTTAGAATTCTGTCCTAAACAAGACAACTTTCTGTAGCCATATTCAGGCTAGCAGCTCTTCGCTGAAGAAGCTCAGGAGTACGGAAAAGCTTGAAGAACAGGATTACTAGATGGAAGGGACCCTGATGATTACCTAGACTTAGGTTTGTTCCTCTCTCCCTTGGCATACTTGGAGGCCACCGTAACAGGGCTCAAGAGGCGGAGCTGGACGGTCTTCCTCAGACTTCTGCCATTATGCGCTATGCTTCCGGGTTTTGCATATGAGATGCATTTTGACACTTTCTATTTCGTTTCTTTCAAATGGGCAGGGGGGATCATGTATCACAGCATTAATGCCACAATCCCTGATGGGTCCTAGCCTATTGTTTAAAGAGCATGGCTCTCTCCAAAAACCTTCTCTGCTGGGATGTGCATCAAATGAGTTCATTATGGCCAAGGTCACAAATTGTTCCCAGACAGGACATGAAGGGACTCATTAATTTGAGCCTTGCATGGTTGACTAGCATATGTTTTAAAATAAATCAAAAACACGGGGCTGGAAAGATGGCTCTGTGATCAAAGCGCTTGTTACACGAGTGTAAGCACCTGAGTTTGATCCCAGCATCCACATTTTAAAAAGGCAGGTATGGTAGCACCAGGCAGGGAGGGAGGCATTCTCCAGCCAGCCCAGCCTACTTTGCAAGTATTATCCATGGGACTCTGTCTCAAAAGGCAAGGTAGATAACACCTGAGGAACAACACTCCTATCATCTCCACATCACCCTCAAACACAGGCCACACACACACAAACATACACACGTGCATGCGTGCTTTATTTTAAACAGTTTTAAACAGAGACAAGCGTGTGTAGGAATCCCGCTTTGATATGTGGCTGCATAAACAGAAGGTTACAATACAGGGTCCTTATCCTCACACTGCGACAACAGGCTGCACTGAGTCAGTGTCTGGTTTACCCCTTGTGCTAACAGCCTTTTCAAAATCGCATGGTTTCACAGAGAATACAACTCCAAGTCCACAGTCTCACCCCAGGGTCCCTACGTCCTACCCCATGCCATGCCTCCCACCTCTCCATACATCCCACAAGGGGAACCCGCGCTCCGTTTGACAAATGCCCCTTTCTAAGCTGCAGGTCAGTGTAATTTTCCGAAAGGTTAGGAGGAGTGAGTGCCCAGAGAGAGCGAGCTTATTATTTCAAATGCCACCAGTCCCCTTCGCTAACATTTACAGAGTTATTTACAACTTGATTCCCCATACACCTGCCAGTGTGTCTGACCTGCTTCCCTGGCCTCCTGTCATCAGCTCTCCAGCCCCCCGCAGACTTGGTGCTCAAGGGTTGTGCCTTCCAGAGCCAAGTTGGGCTCTAATTCAAAGTGAAGCCACCATTATGGGCAATATCTCTCTCTTCCTAGGCATACTTTTTAAAACTCAGTAATATAATATACCTAGCTTGAAGTATGGAGAGTTATTGATTGAATTCAATCCAAGTAGCTACAAATGTTTACTTCCTTTTCAACTTGTTCGGCCAAATTAAAAACTCTATATTAATGCATCAAACTATCACACTTAAATAAATCTTCTCTATATAATACGGGGCAATTTTGTGACTAGATCACCATAACTGACGAAACTTTGAGGAACAAATATTCATCCCATAAGCCTAAGAAATTAGAATAAGCATGGTGTCTAGGGAGATAGTTCAGTGGGTAGAGGAGCTTGCTGCCAAGCCTGATGACATAAATTCAAAGCCTGAGACCCACATGATGGAGCAGGAAAATAAAACACTTTCCACAAGTTGTCCTCTGATCTCCATTAGCATGGTGTCGTGGCTAAAAAATTAATAAATAAAATTAAAAATGCTGAGAATAAATATAAAAACAATATGTAATAAAGATAATAAAACCTTTTATCTCTTTAATATGTTAATATATTATTGGTGGTTGGCATTTTGTTATATAAAATTACACATACACATAATTTCTATATAAAGTTTATATGATGCTACGCAGTTAACAGGTTTTTTTAAAAAACTATCTTTTTTGTTTTACATACCAATCCCAGTTCTCACTCCCTCTCCTCCTCCCATTCCCTTCACCTAGCCCCCCTATTCCACCCTCATCCACTCCTCAGAGAGGGTAAGACACATTGCTTTGGGGACGGTCCAAGGCTCTCCCTACTATATCTAGGCTGAACAAGGTATCCATCCACAAAGAATAGTTTTTAAAAAAAAAATTCATGGTGCAGCTGCCGGTGACTCCACAGTCTGTCCCTAGTCATATAACTGTCATCCACATTCAGATGGACTAGTCTGGACCTATGCTGTTTCCTTCCCTGTCTGACTGGAGTTGGTGAGCTCCCATTAGCTCAGGTAGACTGTTTCTGTGTACCTATCATGGTCTTGACCTCTTTGCTCATATTCCCACTTCTCCCATTCTTCAGCTGTGCCTACCCATCTCTTCCTTCAATTGATGCCAGCAGTGTCTTTGTGTCTTGGTCCAATCCTTGCAGAGGTTGTCTATGTCTTAGGAACTGTTCATGGTCTGCTCTGTACTGTTACTGTTTGTGTATCAGGAGTTTTGGAGCAGCCTTCCTGCAGGAAACTCACCTGCTGGCTGGTTATAGAAGCCGAAGCAGGTTGGGGAGAGGCCCAGGGTTTTGCCCTAGTATGGAGGGCCTAGAGAGTGGGGTGTCCTGCCAGGGGGGGGGGGCTGGTCACTCACCTCTCCTTCCTCTCTGTGCAGTAGCAGGCTGTGTTTCAGAGTTCCACTGAGGTTGCAGGGATAGGAGGGTTTGGGGGCCAGGGTGGAATTTGTAGCCTGCAGGGTCTGATGGTAAGGATGGGGATAATGGAACAGCCTACCTGCAGGAAACTCTCCTGATGGCTGGCTCTAATTAACAGTTTTTATATATAGTTAAATCATAGGAGTTCCTTCCTTACATTCTATGTATTTTCTGAAATTCAACCCTGACTGAGGAGGCTACTGGATGATGTAAAAAAAATGAGGTGGACCTCCAGGAAAACAAAGGGCTGGCTGCCTTTCCAGGTCTACTTCCCATGGAATAAGGATCCTGTCTAGGGATGCTGGCCAGCCCACTGATCATTCTCTCCAGGCAACTAGAGGTTGAGGCACAGGTAGGCGTGAGTATTTTCCTCAAAGTGAGCTAGTAACAAAAGTTTCTATTTTCAATGGCTCTAGGAAGTGGTGAATGATGTCAGTCCAGGCAGAATTTTTTTACTATAGCATCTTCAGAGCTCTTCCTTGCCTTAACCTTGACTTGTGTTAAAAATAGTGTTCAGTATTTTCCAGAATTACAGAACCAGAGACTCCTTGGTCTGGTGGCGACAGTGTTATCCAAACTATATAATTAAGTATTCTTACATCTGCCATTTCATGTGCTTAAACAGCTATTGATATATCAGGAAAAAGAAAATTAACAAAAAAAAAAATCACAGCCAGTTACCACTTCAAGATATGCCAGGGACTATAGAATAACTCAGCAGATAAAGGCACTTGGTATCAAACTAAACAAGCTGAGTCCAATCCCTGAGACTGGTATAGGAGGTCCTTCTGTTTATGTGTTGCTTTCATTGGTTAATCAATAAAGAAACTGCTTGGCCTGATAGGGCAGAACTTAGGTAGATGGAGAAGACAGAACTGAATTCTGGGAGAATCAGAGAGCCGCCATGGAGTCACCAGAGTCAGACATGCTGAATCTTTTCCAGCAAGCCACTGGCACATGGTGATACACAGATTAACAGAAATGGGTTAAACTAAGATGTAAGAATTAGCCAATAAGAAGTTAGAGCTAATGGACCAGGCAGTGTTTAAATAAATACAGTTTTTGTGTGATTATTTCAGGTGTAAGCTAGCGAGTGGCCAGGATAAAAAGCAGGCCCTCTCCTCCTCCCATCAACATGAGACCAATATGGGGAAAAGAGAATAGCCTCCCTTAAGTAGTTCTCTGACTGCCTCATACAAGAAATAAATAAATGTAATAAAAAGTCTTTAATAAAATGTTAGATGATAACAAATATTGACAAGACTGCAGAACAATGATCACCCTCATACATAACTTATAGGAATATAAAGGTATTTTGAGGGGAAAATGTTTGGCAGTCTCTTAAATGTATCGTTTGCTGCATGACCAGAACTTTCTACCACTAGAAACAGAATATCCTTGTACGTGGTCAATTAGCTTCACTTAGGATGACTGCAAATGGAAACTGACCAAAGTTCACCCACATTGGATGCACTGTGGTATGACCATTCAGCGCCATTATTATACAGCAATCAGAAAGAAAGAAAGTCAGATACATGACTATAAACAGAAGTGTCAAACACAGAGTGCTAAGTGTGATGTATGACTCTCTTTCTAAGCTGTCTCAAGGGGGAAACACAGGGACATAAAGTAGGTAAGAGGTCACTGAGGGCTGGGCAAGGATAAGATATTACTAAAATGAGAAGAGTAATCTACACCTGGATTGTCGTGAGGGAGTCATCAACAACATTTATTAATAATCATTAAATTGCACACTTGATATAAGTAAATTTTTAGTGAATAAATTATACACCAATAAACTTGTTTTTAAGTGCTATTACTGATTAATGAGATGATTTTACTAACCTAAAAGATGCCTCTGTCTCCCCCACCCTTGCTCAATTGAAGATGTTGAACATCTATCTGGTTGAGGAGTGATGGTTCTGGGAAATGGTTTTCACTGGACTTAGGAATGGTGAGCAAAATGCATAAATTAAAATAATAAAAAATATCTTTAAAAAATCTCATGGCGTATCATGATGAGTAATCTCATCTGTCAAATTGAGGCAACATGGAAACAGACCTCTGTAAGAGAGATTCTAGGTTGGGCTAATTGAGATAAGAAGATCCACACTAAATAGAGGAGGATTCATTCCATGGGTTGAAGTCTTGCCCTGAATGAAAAGGAGAAAGCGAGATGAGCAACAACATTTGTCATGTTCTGCTTCTTGATGGTGGTGGCAATATGACCCACTGTCTTGAGCTCCTGTCCCCATAATACCTTTCTCACCAGGATGAATTATGCCCTCAAACTGTGAACCCGAATAACCTTTTCTTTTCTTAAGTCACCTTCACCAGGTACATTGTCATGGCAATGGGTGAAATAGCTAACACAGGCACCTTCATGGGAGTTGTGTGTCAAAGCCTGAGTTGAAGTTTGTTTGTTGAAGATTATACTTCAGGGAAGCCCTCAACGCAATTCCTTTGCTGCTCTCAGTTTGTTCCCAGACAAAAGCAGGCCCTGGGCAGCCCACAGAATGTGCTAAAGTAGGGGGAATTGATTAGAATTCCGGGACCAAACTGAGGGAGCTTCCAAGAGAGAAAGATTGGGCTCTTTGATCTTCCAGGTCCCCCTCTGACTTCTGTCTAATTAGCAAAGCTTTTGAGGCTGAGTGATAAGCATTCTGGGCACTCCATGTGTCTGGCCACTGACTAATTAATTTTTGACTTTGAGCAGTGACACTTCATTTAAAAACTGCCTGCCATTCATGGATGGGCTTGTGAAAGTAGGGCAAAGAGTTCTCTGGGTGCTAACAGGAGTCTCTCATACCCAGTTTGTTCCTGAAAGGGTCAAATGGGTCAATAAGTTAAATAAGGAGCTGAACCACAGGAGGGTCCAGTACAAGGCTGCTCCACCTTGTGTGGAGACCCAGCCGCTCAACTGCTCTGTTCTGTTGATCATTGTATTTAAATGTCAGTGACTTCCTCAGCAACCTTGTATGCTGAGCAGTGGCTGCATTATCCACAGAGAAAAAAGAGACAAAAAAGAAAATAGATTTCCAGGTGGGAGAATAGGAAGCAGCAGAAGGCCCTGAACCAGCACTGAAGCTTTTCAGATAAAACTGTAGAGAGATGGGTCTGTGGACCACACCCTCACAGCCAAAACCAGACACCACTTGTTCTCACGAGTGCAGCTCTATGGGAAAGTTGGGTGCCCTTGGCCCATGCATCCCCCATCTTTTGAGGTTCTCTGCAGGCGGACATGCCAGAGGAGAGCCACAGAAATTCAGTGACTCACAAAACAGAAGGTGTTTCTTCTATCTTTTAATAGAAAAAGTTTCTGAAGCCCATGTCTAGGTGGGGTCAGTGCTATACCTGTACTTATTTTTTTTTTATTTTCACAGCCTGACCATATATTCCTCTCCCCCCTTCTTCTCTTCCCAGCCCTTCCCCTCCCCTCCACCCTCATCTATTCCTTCTTTCTTTTCAGAAAAGAGCAGGACTCCTATGTATATGGGCCAACCATGGCATGTCAAGTTGCTGTAAGACTAGGTACCTCCTCTCCTATTAAGGCTAAAAGAAAGGGATCCCCAAAGCAGGTAACGTAGTCAGAGACAGCCCCTGCTCCCACTATTAGGGGTCCCAAAGAAGATCAAGCTACACAACTGTAACATTATGTGCAGAGGACTTAGGTCAGTCGCATATAGGCTCCCTGGTTGGTAGTTTAAACTCTGTGAGCCCCTATGAGCCCTGCTTAGTTGATTCTGTGGGGTTTTCTCCCATATAACCGTTCCCCTCACCCTCTTCCACAGGATTCCCCAAGGACTGACTGTTTGGCTGTGGGTCTCTGCCTCTATTTCCATCCATTGCTGGGCGAAGCCTCTGTGATGACAATTGAACTAGGCAATGATCTATGAGTATAGTAGAATAACATTAGGGATCATTCATTGACTGTTTATCCCTTTTTGGCCAGTTGTGTTTGGTTCTATCCTAGGTCTCTGGGCTGCAAGGTGGGTTCTCTATCATGGTATGGGTCTCAGATGGGGAGGGATGGGAACAGAGGAGGATGGAGGGAGAGAGTACTGGGAAAGACAGCTGGAATCAGAGATGAGTCAGAAACCTAGAGTAATTGAAACTCCCAGGAGTCTGTGAGGGTGACCCTAGCTAAAACTTCTAGCCATGGGAAATCTGGAGCCTGCACTGTTATCTCCTGTAATCATGCAAGACTCCCAGTGGAGGAACTAGGATCCCAACCCAACCACATAACCTTTGACCTACAATTTTCCCTGCCTACATGATATGCTTGGGTAAAGATGGCATGGAACTTGTGAGAATGGCCAACCAACAACCGATCCAGTATTATGCCTATTTGACAGTCATCATTATCATTTTCCTCATTAAGTTTTTGTTTGTTTGTTTGTTTGTTTTAAATATTTGAGACAAAGTCTCACATAGCCTAGGCTGGCCACATACCTGCTACCTAGCCAAGCATGACCTTGAACTTCTGATTCTCCTGCTTCCCACTCCAAAGTACTGGAATTACAGCCGTGTGGCACCACATTGGATGTATGTAGCACTAGAGATGGAGCTCCCAGCTTCCTGCATGCTAGCAGAGCGTTCTACAGCTACAGCATGCCCCAGCCCCACCTTTCCTTGAGCTATAGTCTCCCAGCCTAGGCATAAACTTCTGAGCCTCCTGCTTGAGTTCACCGAGGACTGGGATTTCATGTACACCTGTGCCCAACATTTTTCTTCCTCCTAAAGAGGAACTTCGCTTCTCAGAAGCCCTGTATGTTTGGCACTAGGGCTCTTTCTCAAAGATCTGTGTTGTTCTGATTATTATTTGAGATGAGGGTTAAACATGGTTAGTTGTCATAGGAGAAAATTGAGGCTCAGAAGGCTGACAACCCACAAACTGTGGTACCTGCATTTGAAACCACTGACCTCCAATCAGACAGCAAGCTTCCTGATGTGTTACCATGAAGGGGAATGTAGCAGAAGAAGTCCCTCTGTACCATCTTTGCCAGAGGTCAAAGGACCTTGGGTACAGTCTCTACAGTGGCAGACTTGATCAGTCATCTCCCTGCCAACACTACATGCCCTCCAAGCTCAGAGGGAAGCACTTTTATTATTAATCCCACCACTCCCCATTGGTCCAAATATCACCCATAAAATTTAACAAGCCTTTACCAAGGAGTCAGGGACCTCAAATATTTCAGAGGGAAATTCATCACACCTGTTAAGAGTTACGGTGCTCCAAAGGTTTGAAACCCTAAACACTCTCCCCACTTTTAGATGCAAAACGAAACCCCTCCCTCTTGAAGTCCAGAACATTCTTACTCCCTAGCTCAGGGAGGCTGGCCATAGACACAGACCCTTCTATCAAAAGGATTTCCATGGCCAGCAAACAAGTCCTACCCTCAAGATCCAGGCTGACATTCAAAGGGTTCAGAGAGGCTGGAGTTGGAGATATGGCTCTGTCGATAAAGCACTTGCTGCACAAATATAGGGATCCAAGTTCAATCCCCAGGACCCACATAAAAAGCTGGGCCTCGTTACACCCAGAACTGGGAAGGTGAGTACAAGAGGATCCCTAAGGCTCATTGGCTAGGCAACTTAGGCCACTTAGTGAGCTCCAGGCCAATGAGGGATTCTGCGTCTAAAACAAGATGAATTACTCCTGAGGAGGAGTACCTGAGGTCAGCCTTGAACCTCCGCATGCACACTCAAAAACATGCATGCACTCCTATGCAGACATGAGTACACACATACACACACGGAGAAATCTCTATTTCTAAAACACACGATGATGGGAAAACATCAAACAGTCTTCAGTTATTAAATTGCAGCCACATTATTAAAAAAACCTGAGACATTGTGTGGTATCATTCTTTCCTCCAGGGAAAGCCATTTTCCTGCTCCCACCATTTCTGGCTGAGTCTTCTCCAAGCTGAAGTCTAGCAGGGACTCTCATACCGTTCCTGGTTTTCCTAAAAGGTCACTGAAGCAATAGAAGTTTTGCAATGAGGAAGCTAATTAGTTCTCAAAACTTTCCATCCCAGCTGATGGGTTAGATAATCTCCCTATAGCGCCGTCCCTAACGTGTCTAATACTGAGCTGTGCGCATGTCTGCTGCTCCAGGACAGCAATGCCCTGCTTTCAGAGCTCACCACCCAAGCTGCGAAGTACTCAGAAATAAAATTCCGAGTCATCACTCTGTCCAGCGATAAGGCACCACCGCTAGATGTGTTTGACAGGGATTTTTTAATTCATTGAAAGAAAATAACTTAGTATTATATAGGGTTTTGTATGGCTTATCAGGCTGTGGACTGCCCAAATTGCAGCCAGGCTGCTTTAATGAAGCCTTCTTACCACTGGAATCCACAACCCAACATCAGCAACCATCCTGGATGGGAGCTGAGGACAAAGCTCATTTTTCTTTGTCAGTGCCTCTCTGTGATGGAGAAGATACTCTACATTCCGAGTAGGGCTTTTTTTCTTTGAGACCCACCCAAGCATAGATGCACGCTCCTCTCCTAGAAGACAAGTTATTAAAAAGATGTATTTTTGAAAGCAGCCTCCTCGGCACGGAACATCAGTGTCAACAAATGAAGGGGAGGGGAGCAGAAGGACCAGTGATGGGCACACTGGGTGAGGGAGGGCAGTCAACGCCACTCGTTCTTCAGGAAGGATCAATCCATGTGTCAGCGGCAGCGATAAGACACGCTGGGCTTATCAAAGGCTGCGGCACTGCTGACAGAGTTCACGTGTGGAGGGAAGATAAGGAGCGCCCGCTTCTCCTCTTCCTCTCTCCTCTCCCCAAAGACCCTGCTTTGATTTCCCATTCTGTGCCCTGTTTACCATCCTGACAGGGACCCTCTCATTCCCATTCCAATCCTTTCCTTAGCTCACCATAAATGCCTCCAGGAGACGTCGATTAGCACATACGGATCCTGATGCTATTTGGGGCAAAGAGTGTGGGATCTTATGCTGGAGATCCAAAGTATCGTGTAATGTTCCAGAAAAATACTCTGATCCGCTGAGAAAGAACGGTGGAAGGGTAGAATCGGGAGCTGAACCACGAGAGCATTTTGGCTCTATCACAGACATCCTTGGTGATTTTGCATCAAGTCATACCAGCTCCTAGGCCTGGAGTCTCCTCTTCTACAAACCATGCAGAGGTGCTATCATCAGCAGTCTTTCTATCTAGACTCTAAAACAGCCTCCTTTCACCCTCTGCTCTACGAGAATGCAGCAGTTACCATCACATTACACTGTGCTGATTGGGGACGTCTTAGCTTAGGCTGGGTCTGAAACAATAGGTATTTGTTTCTCACGTTTTTGGGAACGGGAAGTCCGAGATGAGGTTGCCGGCGGATGCAGATTCTGGTGAGGATTCTTTCCAACTTGCAGGCAGCTACACGCTCACTCTGTTCTCACAGAGCAAAGGAAGTCAGCGTTGAGGCTCTACTCCGAAGGAAACCAGTCAGATCGTGGCATCCCACACTCGTGTCTTCATCTACACCTCATTACCTCCCAGAGGCCCACCTCTTAGTTCCATCACATTGGGAAGAAGGCGTCCAACACATTAATTTGAAAGTACAGTACTTTCCCCAAGGAAAGGGGAATTACTTTAGCTCACAGCCTCAGAGACGTCAGTCTGCCACAATAGAGAGCACGTGGCAGAAGAAACCAGTTCCTATTACAGCATCTAGGAGGCAGTGAGAGGGGAATGCTGGCCCTCTGCTCGTCTTCTCCTTTTTCTCCCAAATTTTAAGGAATATTCCCGCCTCAGCTAATCCTCTCCGGAAACATCCTCGCGCACACTCAGAAATACACCCCACTGATTTCCTAGATGGTTTTAAATGTAGATAAGCTGACAATGAAGACAAACCATCACAGGAAGGCGCACAGTTCAGTTCATGGTGAACGGCCAGGTTTCCTGAAAGATTTTTCTGTAAAATACAGATGTTCCTCAACTGCAGATGGGAAAGTGGAGACTTTGATGTGTCTCTCTCCCCACTCTCTCAGGCTTAGCGGTTGTCAGTGCTGCTTCCTGCTCCCCTCGCTCCAGCCAGGGCCCATCTTGAGCCTCTGGTCATAAAGCTGTAGGGATGTTCTCAGCCAACAGGCTCTAGCCTGAGTCTGCTCTGATTTCTTTGATCCTCAAACAAAGCCACTTTCCGATACTTTATCCTCACCTGAGAAGAAACTTAGCCCTGCCAAGAAATGGATTTCTCTCCACCCTGACTCAAGGCTCCTTGATATTCTGTCCTGGTTGACTGGAAGAGGCTGCTCAGGACTTAGAGAGGTCCTAACAGATTAGGCTAAGTTCAGGCTGAGGAGGGACAAGAACTGTAATTGATTGGTGATGTCTGCTCTGGGAGGGGATGGTGAATATATCACAGGCTTGTGGTCTCTGTTACCTAAATAAAGCCTTAGTGTTGGTATCACACGTTAATGTGCTTCAGACAAAACTAGAAGGATTATCTATTTATTGTAGCTGGTGGTGTGAGGATTTTGTAAGGATTCTTAGCATGACTCCAGAAAACTTGTATAAATACTTTGGTTAATAGCAGATTATATAAGTCCTTCTGTATACTGTGGACACGGAAGAATGAGACCAAAAGCTGACCTCTTGTCTTGAGGTGTCATTTTTCCTCATTTTTTTAACTTAGCAATTATGCATTTCTGGAGTTTTCTATACAACTCATTTTTTTTTAAAAAAATTGCATACTTAGATTTCATGTAATGTTTTTTGTTTGGTTGGTTGTTTAGTGGACTGGTTGGGAATATTTAATAGACAGACACAAAGTTTATGATTATGTAGTCAACAAAATTGACATATCCATCTCCTCTTCACAGTTATCTCTTTGTGTGGATGATGCTATTGAAATGGTACACACACACACACACACACACACACACACACACACACACACAAAAAAGTCTAATAAAGAAGAAAGAGGCAATGCACCCTCATCAATAAAAGAACATTTAGAACAATGTAGAAATTTGAAGCACACACTAAACAATTGTAAATTGCATTTCCTAAGACTTCTCTCGTGGAGTCCTTGTTTTTTGCTGTCATTGCAAGCTGGAAGCTTCTGTGGGCTCATGCAGCACACCATATTCAGGCACTCTGAATGGCTGGGGTCACAGGATGTTATCTCTTTCCACTGTGGCATAGCACAGTTTATGTCTCCAGAGCTAAAGCACAATGGCTTTCTAACTGCCATCAAGCACAGAAACGGCTTCCGTTCTCAGGTACAATGGAACTTCCAATGTGTTTGAGGAGGTCATGCCTGGGTCACCAGGGCACCGAATGGAGACACACAGATGTTTCCCTATGACACCACCTGGAAAGCAGTGGAAATCAGCACCTCACAGCCCTCTGACCCAGAAATTCAGAACAAAAGCAAGAATAGAGCTCAGACCTGAGAGGATGAGGCCAGAAGCAGGGAGGTACCAGCTGCTCACTCCCTGGAAGATGGTATCAACTTATTCCCCAGTTGGGGCAAACTACAATCACTCATGAGATCAAAATCTCAGTTTGCCATATAAAATACAGCTTTATCCAAAAAAGCTCACATATTTACTAAAACTAATAAGAACAAAACTATGAATTACCATGTGACAGACATGGGTTGGCCTGTAGTCTGGTATTCCTCCCAATCATCCCAAAACAGGAGGATCAATATTTCAGTTCTGGAAAGCAGAATATGTGATGACAGCCAAAATGATGCAGGTTTCTGCTCAAGCCATTTAGAGTGTTTACTGACCCCACAGACGACCAGGGCTCAGCTCCCAGAATCCACATCAGGTGGCTCACAACCACCTGTAACTCCAATTCCAGGATATATGACATCCTCTTCTGGATTCTGAGGGCACTACACATACACATTTAAAAGATAAAACTATTCTTTTAAAACTGAAATAGCAGCTCTGAAGTCAACCATGTGTATGAGAGGCAAGGCAGAAAGAGGGTCTGAGGCCTGAGCTGTAGGAAGGCCACACTGGGTCCATGATCTCAGCTTGAAGCCACCATTGGAATTAAGGTGCCATGGGAGGCAGGAATTCCCACCCATTCTTATATAGGAAATGAAAAATGGCCCTGATGTTTTAGAAAATAGTTTTAGCTTCTTCTACCAATGGTAAGTTGATCTACCTCAAGACCCAGCTATACCATACTGGGCATATACCCAAAGGAAGCTCAATGTTACTACAAGGAACTTGTTGAACTATGTTAATAGCAGATTTATTCATAGTAGCCAGGGCCTAGAAACAATCTAGACGCCCCTCAACTGGGGAATGGGTAAAATGAAATGTGGTACATTTACTCAACTGTTAAAACCAACAACATCATGAAAGTTCCAGGCAAGTGGATGGAACTAAGAGGATATTAACTGTACCAGAGACTCAGAGAGATGGCCCAAAGGGGGATTCATGGATTTCCTGGGGAAAGAAGAATAGAAAAGATCTCATGGACTGAGGGCAGGTAGGGGTGGGAACTTGATGAGATAATATGAACTTGAGAGTTAGATGGAGGGGGAGAGTAATGGAAGAGATGACTTAATGTGGGGGGCATTTTGAGGTCAAGTAAAAACATGATGCAAGGAAAACTCCCACAAATCTACAAAGATGTCCCCAGCTAATCCTAGCGATATCCTAGCAATAGTGGATAGGGTGCCTGAACTGGCCATCTCCTGTGGTCAGATTGGTAACTACCTCAACTGTCATCAGAGAGCCTTCATCCAGTAACTGATGGAAATAGACATAGAAATCTACAGCCAAGTACTGGGTCAACTTTGTGGAATCCTCTCGAGGAGAGGAAGGAAGGGTTGTAAGAGCCAGGGGGCTCAAGAACATCACAAACAACTAACCTGGGCTCATAGGAACTCGCGGTCTATGGAGTGACAGCTAGGAAGCCTGCTTGGGACCAACTTAGGTCCCCTACATATGTGTGGCAGTTGTGTAGCTTGATCTACTTGTGGGCCTCCTGGTGGTGGAAGCACAGTCCTAAGGCTTTGGTTGGCTTCCAGGAACCTATTCTTCACCTTGGGTTGCCTTGTCCAGCCTTGACACAGGGGGAGTTTAGTCCTGACCCTACTTGATATGCCAGGCCTTGTTAACACCTAAGGGAGGCCTGCCCTTTCCTGAACAGAGGTGGAGGATGAGGGGCTTGGGGAGTAGGGGCAGAGGGGAGATGGGGGAAGAATGGTTGGAGGGTGAAGGGGAAGCTTCTGTCAAGATGTAAAATAAATGAAAAAAATAACAACAACAACAACAGAATGGTAAGTTGGGTGTTTTTGTTGTTATTGTTGTTGTTTTGCTTTGTTTTGAAATAGGGTTTCATGTGCCCAGTGTGACTATTTAAATAAGAAATGTCCCCATAGACTTGTATGTTTAAATACTTGACCCCAAGTGGGTGGTGCTGTTTGGAAAAGTTTAGGAGATGCAGCTTTACTGGAGAAAGTACATCTCTGGGGTGAGGTGGAGTATATAGCCTCCCCCTCCCACCTCCTTCACTAGGGCCCTGCCCCTGATGTCAAGCTGTCACTGATGAATTCTTAGCTCTATAGAATCATAAGCCAAAATCAACTCTCTCTTCCTTCAGTTGCATTTGGCCATGGTGTTTCATGATGGCATCCAAGATCACCACAAACCCACTAAGTAGCTGAAGATGACCTTGAACTTCTTATTCTCCTGCCTCTACATCTTGAGTGCTGGCACTGCAGGTGTGCACCGCCACAACAGGTTTGTGAAGCTCTAGGGATGGACCAAGGCCCCCAACACCACAGTGTGGATAGGGAAAGAGCATAAACTATCTGAGCTAAACGGAGAAATGTTGAATTACGACCCACAAGCCGAGTTCTGGCTAGGAAACTGATTAGTTATTCTTCTCATTCCTGTGCACAAACACTCAACAAGAAGAAGCTTAGGGAAGGAAGGGTTTATTTCAGCACACAGTTCAAGGGCATAGTCCATTACAGCAGGAATGTCGTAGCAAAAGGAACAAGAGGCAGCTGGTCACACTGCATCCACCTGCAGAAAAGATTTCAAGTGAGCCTGGGCTACAAAGCCTCAAGCCTGCCCCTAGTGCCCAAGTTCCCTCATTGCAGTCCTACAAAGCCAGCAGAGGGGAGGAAAAGGATGGGACTCCTGGAGCTGGACCCCTTTGTAGTTCACAGATACTCTCCTTGTGTAGTAGCTTCACACAGCTAGGGACGTGGAGCTCTCCGGGGTGTCCTTTTTAAAGACACTAACTCAATTTCCAAGTCCTTGTCCCCTTCACTAATCACCTGGAAAAGGCCCCACCTCTTACTGCAGTCACCTCGAGCTCTGGATTCCAGCTGTGGATGGGAGAGAGGAGCAGAGTGAGTTGACAACATCAAGTTACAGAAGACGGAGTAGCTGATGGCTGTGATCTCTGGAGGTACTGCCTCATCAAGCATTCGTTCCTATCAAAGAACATTAATTAGATGGAAATGCAGACTATAACACAGTCATTCTGCTGAAATGAAAGCAAGAAAGCAAAGTTATTGGGGAAAGCAAAAGATGCGTCCCCATCTGCTGGCCCTCCATGGCCTTGCTGTGATGGAGAATGAGGCATGGGAAAGGGACCAAGGGGAGACCCTGGTCACCAGCTAGCAAGGTGACAAGATGGCTGAGGTCTCAGGAGGAACTAAGTCCCACCAGAAGTACTGAGTGAGTGTAAGCCAAGCTAATTCCACTGGAGCCTGTGGGAGGCCCAGCACAGACTCCAGCTAAGCCCTTCCCAGACCCCCACCCCAAACATGGCATGTCTTTAAGACTGCTATGTTGGGGTCTCATTTGCTACATAGCAATGGATATCTAATACAGAGGGAATAGTCGGCATATTTCTACATATGTTGAAAATACCCACTCGCTTAATTTTGAGAACTCAAAACTCTTCCCTTCTCCACATTCTAAAAAGTTATTCATTTTATTTTGCTCTGAGATGGTTCCAGTTCTTTTCTTTTTAATTCTATTTGGCTTTTTTCTCTTCTTTTTTTTTTCTTTTTACCCAAGCAGATTGATTGAATCTGGACATTTCTCTTTTCGTTGGAACGGTCTTGACAACTTCGTTATTGCTAAAAATAAATCATTAATCAGGGGTCATGTGATAACCCCCGCTCTGAGTGTCACCCCATTTAAGCCTCATGACATTCCAAAGAGGGGCCTGGTTACCCCCAAGATGTGAAGACTCTTGTTTTATTTCTCCTTTTTCATTTCCCTCCTCCTTCTCTTTTCTGACCTGCTCTCTTTCATTTCCTCCTTCTCCTCCCATCTTCCTCCTTTTTTCTTCTCCTTCTTCCAGAACTGGGGAGTAAGTCTAGAGTCTCAAGTGTTACTCGTCTGCTCTACCACTGAACTGCAAGCACAGCCATTCCTAGTTTAGTTTTTTCTTGATTCAAAGCCTTGTTAACTTGTTCAATTGTCTCTGAAATTCTCTGTAGCACAGGATGGCTTTGAACTTGTGATTCTTCTGCCTCAGCTTCCAGTGGCTGGGATGACAGGCTTTACCTAGGTTGGTTACCCAGAACTAGTTAGTCTTAAAGCCAGGATGTAAACCTGGAGAATAAATCCACTCCAACAGTCTGCTTACTTCTGTTCTTGGCTGGACAAAGCTGCAGTGCTGGGAAGAAGGGAAGTTAGGCAGACGCCATGCCTCTCCTCTCCAGGCAGACACAATGAAGCTCCAGCCCAAGATGGATGTAGGTTAGAATCTTCCTGGTAAGCAAAACCTCATAGAGCTACACAGATTACTAAATATGGGTTAAGCAAGATATGAGAGTTAGCCAGTAAGAGACTAGAGCTAATGGGCCAAGCAGTGTTTAAAAGAATATAATTTGTGTGTTGTTATTTAGGGGCATAAGCTAGACAGGCAGCTGGGAGCTGGGAGACAGAAAGCAGCCCATTGCTCCTTCAACAATTAATGAATATGGTGTCCAACTCAGTTTCCCCATTTTATGAAGTGCAGGACAGCATCCATATTTAAGGTGGGTCTTCTGGCTTCAGTTAATCTAGTGAATCCCTCAAAGGTATGCATCTAAAGGCTTGCCGCCTAGGTGACTCTAGATCTTGTCAGTTGCCAGAATTAATCACACCCCCATAAGGAGCTAATCCAAATGAGTCTGTCACCTGTCAATCACCTCGAAAGGAAAATGCCCCCACAGGGAGTCTGTCTGATCTAGAGAATTTAGCAAATTGTATAGAGTCTAAGCATGTGGGTGGGCACAATGGTCCCTTTGGTCACTCTCCACCCTCATGCACAGTTCAGCTAATCTAAGTAACCAAAAGGTTTTCAAAAACATGAATATCTGTGTGCTAGGGTGCATTTGTACATAAATGATTTATTTCCCACACTAGGATCTACAAACTATGATACACAATGCAAATGCCTGCCTTCTGGTTTTTGTCTACAAAGAAACATTATACTGTACTTTACTAAAGAATACTATTTTTTACAGTTTTTAAATTATGTTGAGAAATAATCGGAGGTTCCCTGCTGATCACTTCTAAGTGTTCAACTTAGTATTAAACACACTTGCCATCTTATCCCAAGGTATTAGTCAGGGTTCTCTAGATTAGAACAGACACAATGACCACTTTATGCTAGAGAAGCTGAGAATCCTGTAGTTGCTCAGTCCAAGAGGCTGTTGCTATGAGCACAATTCCTATTCAGGACTGTTCTCTGCCAGCAAGCCAAAATGATTCTTATATTTTTCAATGGTTATATGAGGAAAAACAAAGGAAGAAGAATATTTTGAAATATATGAAAAGAAATTGAAGTTTAGATTCCAGTATGTAGAAACAAGGTTTCTTTGGCATATCCCATACCTGTTCTTGTGACTTACACATGCAGAAACTATGGAGACCACAGAGTCTAAATTAGCTACTACTGATCAGTTTTAAATACAGATTGTCTCTCAACTATTGAGTGCTTGGTCCCCACTTGTATATATGTACATGTATGCTTACTTTTGAGACATGGTAGAAATTTTGGGATATGAAGTCTAGCTGTAAGAAATGGGGGTGGGGCAAGTGATGCCTCTCTCTCTCTCTCTCTCTCTCTCTCTCTCTCTCTCTCTCTCTGTCACTCTCTCTTGCTTTCTTGTCTCAATCTCTGGCTCACAAACTCCCTCTCTACTTTATAGGAGCTATAAAATAAGCAATCTCGGTGACATGCTCCCATCACCAAACCAGCCCACTTCACCACAGGTCCGAGCAATGGAGTTGGCCATGGGCTGAAGCTTCTGAAACCCTGAGCTGAAACAGCGCTTCCCTCCCTTTAAGTTGTTCACACAGGTCAGGGCCACAATGTTGAGAAACACTGGCACAGCTCCTCTCCAGCCTTTTAAGGAGATGTTAGTCAGCCTTTCCACCACTTAGGTAGCACTTGCTTTGTTCATTTTTAATACCTGCTAGAGCTCATTGCATGATGTATATTCCATACTTCTTCATCCTTCAGGAGCCTGATTGAGGTTTATAGATTCAAAACATCACAGTGGATATCCTTAGACATTTAATATCCAACCATGTAGCTTCTTTTCTTTGGTATGTGTACAGATTGTGTGTGTGTGTGTGTGTGTGTGTGTGTGTGTGTGTGTGTGTGTGTAAAACAACCACAGGAGTCATTCCTCAGACACTATGTACTTTTTTGAGACAGGTTCCTTTGCTGCTCCAGAACATGCCAATTTATCCAGGCTAGTGAGCACGAATCCACCTGTCTCCTTCTCAGGCTGGCTAGCTACTATTGGCTTTTATTTATTTATGTATTCATTTATTTATTTAGTAGTTTCTGGGGATCAAACCCATGTCCAACAGAGCTAGCTCCCTAGCCTGACATCTAAATTCCTCACTGAATACCTCATTCCTACACATACACATATACATCCAAGACCACATACCTATCAAAGACAACATCCGTCTTTGCCATCTTATTCCTACACACACACACATATACATCCAACACCACATACCTATAAAAGACAACATCCCTGTCTGCTTATTTTAATGGCCCCAGAGTAGAGCACAAAAGCAACAATTGGTTGCTTTCAGCAAATACATCTTCACGATGTAAATTGAAAGCAAAATTAGAATCCTGTCCAAAAACTGAACATGGCTCAGACAAAGGGACTGGAATGTCAAAAAAATCCCACGTCTTTAGCAAAGAAAACCTTCCCCTGCACAGCTCTTTCTGCACGTATCTGTCTACTCTGCCTCCCTTTTCCTTGGCAATTTGAGTTATGTTTAGTAACTATTCCCCGAGATAGCATATTCCTCAGTGACAAGATTTAATTAAACTTCCTGCAAAATAATTAGTGAGGCTCTCTTAAAAGATGGTTTTAAAACACCAGAGTGATACCAAGGAGCAAATAGAGTTAACACTGTCATCAGAGATCAAAGTCATCAGAAAACGTGACTGAAAGTGTAACCTCCAGCTGCCACTAATGAAGAAGTACACAGAACCGCGAAATTCTCCCTCTTGGGTCTTATTTGACATGGAAAATATCCCAAAGGAAGCTTTGACATGGTAAATTTCCATTAATTACATAGAAAAGAATGTTCTCCTCATAATTTACTACCCAATGTGAAATGTCAGGGGAAAGCTCTAAGTGTCTTTTATGCTATAACTCATCTTCCACACAGGGAGTATTGGGATGAGCAAGTGGTACCTTCATCCTGTGAATGCATCCTTGTAGTGCAACATTTCACACAAATTCCCCTCTGCCCTGGTGCAAGTAACTAACATCACACCTGGAGGATGAAGATGGGGATGGCGTGGAGAGTCGCCACAAAGCCAGGAGAGGGATTGGAACAAGATACAGCCCCTAGACTTGGAACAATGAGCCTCAGGTCAATATTTGGTCACTCTGTGGGCATGTGGCTTTTTTCTCTCTGAGTTTTATGATCCAATTATGCATCACTATGGTCCACCTGTTCTATAGGTAGCACCATGGTCCATCAGTTCCATGAACATCACCATGGTCCTTCCGTTCTATAGGCAGTACCATGGTCCTTCTGTTCTATAGGCAGCTCCATGGTCTTCCTGTTCTATAGGCAGCTCCGTGATCCATCAGTTCCATGGACATCATTATGGTCCACCTGTTCCATGAACATCACATGGTCCACCTGTTCTACAGGCAGCACCATGGTTCATCTGTTCCGTGAACATTACTATGGTCCTCCTGTTCCATGGGTATCATCATACCTCACCTGTTCCATGAACATCGCCATGGTCCATCTATTCCATGATCATCACCATGGTCCATCTGTTCCATGAACATCACCATGGTCCTCCTGTTCCATGGGCATCACCATACTACACCTGTTCCATGAACATCACCATGGTTCATCTGTTCCATGAACATTGCCATGATCCATCTGTTCCATGCATATCATTGTGATCTACCTGTTTAGTGGGTATAACTGTGTTCATGATGTAACAGTCACAGCTCCAGCACCATCTCTGCCTGCACACCGCTATGCTCCATGCTGTGATGGCAATTTACTAAGCCTCTGAAATTGTGATCAAGCCCCTTCAATTAAATGCATTCTTTATAAGAGTTGCATGGTCCTGGTATCTCTTCACAGCAGTGAGAGCCTTAATTAAGACATCCTCGAAATGGTAAACATGCTTATTCTGTACAGTAGCCACATTCTTAACTTTCATTCATTACATATGTGTTGGGAGGGTGTTTGTATGTCTAGGTATGAGTGAGAGTTTGTGGGTGAATGCATATGTACATATGTGTGCTTGAGTATGGAGGCCAGAGGTCAATATGAGACATCATTGTTTAGAAGCTCTGGCTTGCTCAGCCTGATTTTCTATACAACTCAGAACCTCATATAGTGGTAGGACCACCCCCATGGGCTAGGTTCACCCACATCAATCACTAATTTACAAAATGCTCTGCAGACTTGTCTATAGGCAATTTGGATGAAGTCATCTTCCCAACTGAGGTTCTTCTTCCCAGATAACTCTAGCTTATATGAAGTGGACAAAACCAAACCAAACAAACTAACAACAGAAACTAGCAGTATACAGACCATGCTTGCTCCCCCAAAACAAGAACTTTTGAAAATGGTGGACTTGATGAAACAGCTCACAACTCCAAGTTCTTACTTCAAATTTCACCACTTTCAGGGAAGAAGCAGGATTGAAGAGGCGCCTCAGTGAGTAGGGGCAACTGCTGAGTAAGCATGAGGACCTAAGTTTGAATCCTCATCAGCCATGTGAAATGTTAGATGTGGCTACACATGTACATATCACCCCAGAGCTGTGAGGGTCAGAGGTAGAAGGATCTCTGTTGCTTGCTGGCTAATGACCATAGGAGTAGCTCCAGATTCAGTGAGAGACCCCGATCTAAGTGAACAAGACAGAGAATAGCAGAGCAGA
>NC_022015.1:8652659-8656529 GCF_000317375.1 Microtus ochrogaster | reverse complement strand
GGTGTGTGCACACACAGACAAACACACATGCACTCACATGCACACAGACATCAAAACATACAATAACTGAGAGTTTAATCAATCCCTATGCTTTATCTCTCCATGTCTTGGCTTCATCATATGAAGAATACCCAGTCCTCTCAGTAGGTGGTTATGGGGATGAAATGCATTTGATACACTAGAACCTTGAGGTAGCATGTGTCATAAGCCATTCATATAGAAAGCTCCCACTGCTATTGTTTCCCATAATACAAAGCTTCTGTTAAGTGAGTCCCTTATCCTACTGCTGCTGTGTTCTAGCCAGATAAAGCAAATTAACCCCAGGCCACTCGTTGCCTTTAAATCTTGATTTCAACTGTACCCAGACAAGATTCTCTCATCCTCTCAACTCTCTCTTAATATGTCTGCTGATTGTTTTTTCTTAAATAGGGTTAGATTGTTTTCCACCCAAAGGGCTCAGTAGAAAAAATAGGCATGAGGGAAAATCTGTTTTAGCCATTAACGATGTCTCTCATTCTCCCGACGACCTAAGTGGCTGGCCCGTGCTGACCTTTCTCACTTCCCATCTGCACACAGGTTTCCTTTAATTTTAATAGAAGCAGCACTGGGTCAACCCATCACAACCTGTGACCTCTCCCAACAAAACAAGGCCCCAACACTGGACTCAAAAGTTCAGGGAGCTTCCAAGCACAATTTAAAATAAATGCTCACGTAGGTGCTACGGTCAGCACTCAGAATTTGTCTCCAAGTGATTTGCATGCTCGGAGCAATATTCTCCAATGTGCTGGCCCCATTGGGGAGTGATTTGCATTCAGGGAGGAAAGGCTAATATTAAAGTTTTAGCAATTATTGAAACACATCCACTTGATGCTCCAATAAATTATTCTAACCCAATTACTAAAAACATCACAAAACATTGCTGTGTGCTCAGAGTCATTCTGCCCAGGAGCCTGTATTTGTGGGGTAATTAAAAGCACAGCAGCAAGGGCTTCTACTCAAATATTTGGGGTGTTTTGTGCCACTTGAATTAGTTCTCTTAGACACACAAAGAAAGAGCTCTGAATACTCCTTGCTTTTTTTTTTTTTTTTGGTTTTTTTCGAGACAGGGTTTCTCTGTGGCTTTGGAACCTGTCCTGGAACTAGCTCTGTAGACCAGGCTGGTCTCGAACTCACAGAGATCCGCCTGCCTCTGCCTCCCAAGTGCTGGGATTAAAGGCGTGTGCCACCATCGCTCGGCTACTCCTTGCTTTTTGCACTTCTGTTTTCCTCAGCCCCCGGCTACTGTCACTTCCTGCTCCTGGTACCTACAGGTTCTTTCCAATTCCAATTCTACCAAACAAAGTGCTTATGCAGTGACACACACACACACACACACACACACACACACACACACACACTTTCTTATTTGTTTAAAGGACTGTGGAGACTGATCAGAGGGAGTCTAGGGACCCAAGTTCAAACCCTAACAAACCAGGTTCAAAAAACAAGCAAAACTGTGAACCACATACGTACCTGTAAGCCCAGTGTCATGGAGGTAGAGACAGGATCACTGGGCTTTCTGACGGAGAGACAGAGACCCTGTGGGTCTCAAGGGAGTGAGGCAGAGAATGATAAAGGAGGACACATCCTACTCTGGCATCCGTGTAACCACACACAAGTGCACACCACACACACACACACACAAACAAACAAACACACACACAGAGAGACGCAAAAGCAGATTTTTATCATATTTTGTGCCTTTACAAGGTCAGGAATGTTCATATTTCTGGAACAAATTTTTCAGTAATACCCCCGGGGGATTGTTGCCAATGATAAGGAAAAGAAGTGTTACAAAGGCTACAGTAAACTCTCAAGTTCACAACATTGTGTCAAAGCCAAGTTCAAATTCAGACCCGATTATTTCAAGTTTCCCACCTTTCCCTCCCTCCCATATACCTTTCAATAATTGTTTATCATCTGCCCATATGTGCTGGACACTGAACTAAACCCTGAGGATATGGACAGTGAGGAAGTCAAGCGCACTCGTGTCCTCTTGGATCTTGTGTCCATTCATCTGTGTATGAGTCAGGGAAGCTGCAGTAACAAACAGAACCATTGTCTCCACAGAATACAGCAAGCATCACTTTCTTCTTCCTGTCATACATAAACAGGGGTGGTTGGGACCATAGAGAGTCACATGCCCATACCTCCCTTTAAAGCTGGTGGAGAAAGCTAATGTCACTAGAGGTTAGAAGTCACAATGTTGCAAATATTTGCTACAGAGCTCCTGCCAGGCAGAGGGGGATAAGCGTTCTGCTTAGAACCCCAGGTAGGAGCTCTGTGGTGAATTCATAAACAAGCCAGGTCTCCAGTACGGTACTTAGGAGTCTTTCATCTCCAAATATCATCTCTGTCAGACCACAGGGATCCCAGGGATCAAACCCAGACATCATCACAGGGACATGCGACACGCACTCCTCCATAATTAGGCTCATTCCCCCCTTACCCCCACTACATTGCAGGCAGCTAGCTCAGAAGCCAAGATCTGAAGGTGCAAATAAATCCAGCCGGAAGCGGAGAATGGCAGTGGAGGCATATCTCTGCCTAAGTTAACTTTTCACAATCGCTAGCCAAAGCCAGATGTTTTCAGCAGACCACCTCAGGACCGCAGCACAGATGTAGTCCTTCCTCAGTCTCATTGATGGCTTCCTTCGTCACTAGTAGTCTCCTGCGTCAGAGCTGCTGGACTAAGCAGCATTAGCTACGTTAGGCTGTACATCAATATTGGCAGGAGCCCGTCAGTGTACCCATTTTATAGAAGGAAACAAAGATCAAGAACTCCAGTCTAAACAGCTGTCCTTATACCAATAGATAAGTGTGGTCCTCACCCCTCATCAAGGAAACTACCTGCACCAGATGGAGACTTACAGAAAACCACAGCTACACCAAATGCAGAGCTATGGAGACCCGGCCCAGCAGTGGATCTAGAATACAACTCCTGCACCTAAGCCTCGGGGATTGCTGTGGAAGAGGGGCTGAAAACCTAGAGGATCAGGGAGTTCACTGTGAAATCGTGTCTCCTAGGAATGCCAGGAAGTCAGATGCAGTCGTCGGAAAGTCTCACCCACATGACTGCCTAGCTCAACATGAGCTGAAGAAGGACATTCCAGTGTGGATGCCCACGAAGCCTCAGCACCGGACAAAGAACGGTAGGAAAGTAAGGAATGTTAAGAATAGGAAAAGCAGCCTTCCCCAGGGAAGACACACCCGACCCGTGTTACCTACTACCATATGGTCAGCCCTGAAAACGTACATGTAGTTGGTTGTTTTTACTTGTTTGTTTGTTTGTTGTTGTTGTTGTTGTTTTAACTATGTCTTTTTGGAGAGTCCGCCATCCAGATCTCAGATGATCACACAGAGACTTATTCTTTCTTATGAATGCCTGGCCTTAGCTTGGCTGGGTTCTGGCCAGCTTTTCTTTTCTTTTTCTTTTTTTTATTTTTATTGAGTTCTACATTTTTGTCTGTTCCCCTCCCTGAGTTTCCCCTCCTCCCCTAAGGTCCTCATGCTCCCAATTTATTCAGGAGATCTTGTCTTTTTCTACTTTCCATGTAGATTAAATCTATGTATGTCTTAGTGTCCTCATTGTTGTCTAAGTTCTCTGGGATTGTGATTTGTAGGCTGCTTTTCTTTGCTTTATGTTTAAAAACCACCTATGAGTGAGTACATGTGGTAATCGTCTTTCTGGGTCTGGGTTACCTCACTCAAAATAATGTTTTCTAGTTCCATCCATTTTCCTGCAAAATTCAAGCTGTCGTTATTTTTTTCTGCTGTGTAGTACTCCATTGTGTAAATGTACCACATTTTCCTTATCCATTCTTCAGTCGA
>NC_022015.1:8637284-8651577 GCF_000317375.1 Microtus ochrogaster | reverse complement strand
CATAAAATAATGTAACACATCTTTGCATCATTAAACAAACATTCCACAGAATAAACAAATGCAACTCATTTTTTAACCACTATTCCACATACATATATACATGAAACATTATATAGACAGAGCAGGTTGTACTTATGTCTTTAAGAATATATAGCATTGAGAAAAGAGGCCAAATTTTTTAAAAAATTAAAAAGTATTAGATGGGAGAGTTTGAAGAAGGCGAAGGGGGAAATGATGTGATGTCACAATCTCAAAAACAGAAAAAAATCTTTTAAAAGGAAAGAAAAGGAGCGGGCGCTCAGCTCAGGGAGCAGCAGCACAAACACTGAACGTGGGTCTTTCTTCTGCCTGAACACAGCAGCTGGAGCTATGGTCCCTCTGCCAGCAACACCAGAGGAAAGACCATGGATGGGCTCATGGCCCAAAAGCTACGGCGGCCAAAACTCGTGCTTCCCGAGAACAGGAATGAGCAAATTGTTCCATGGTCCAAAGAGTCAGCATATTCAATGCAAATCTGAATCCAGCAACAGTCAATATGAGGAAAGGAACTCGTTCAAGGTAGCTACTCTGCTCCAGAGTGCCAAGTGCAGACTAAGGGTCTCTATAGTGCCAGGCCTACACACACAGTGTCACCTTCTCTGAGCTTCAGCAGCATTACAAATGTATTTTGTTGGTGTGGGGAAAGGCAGGATCTCACATAGCCATGGCTAGCCTGAAATTCCATATTTAGCTTAGGCTGACCCCAAACTCCTGATCTGCCTGCCTCCACTTCCCAAATGCTGGGATTTAAAATGTGTGCCACCACTTTTGGTGTGTTGTGGATAAGAAATCTGAGCTTCAAAGAGGATGAGTGAGTTGCCTATGGCCACACATTTTTTAAGATGCCCAGCACCTCCACAGACCCTGTGCTATCTGACATCCTACTTCCTAGTCCTCCACGAATAAGCAATTCTGCTTGCTTCCGAGCCTCTGGGACCAGCTAGGCAAGCAAGTTCAGAAGACTGAGCACACACACACACACACACACACACACACACACACACGTCAGCCTAGGGCCAGGTTGGAAGTCCCCCCTCCCCCGCTCCGAGTTGTACCTGACAAACCAGTTAGCTCTGGCAGCAGTGGGGGGAAGGGAATAAAAATAGAGAAAAGAAAGGAGATGAAGGGTAATGCGGGAGGAAAGTATAGGGGAGGGGGCAGGAAGAGGCAGAAGGACCAACCCTAGTCTCCTCAAGACCACTCTCAAGGCATTTAGTACCATGTAGTGGGCCGAGTGCTTTTCATGCCCCATTTCATAAAATTTTCATAGATGGCACTAAAAGACACTACAGACTGGGGCTCAGCACGGTCAGGGTTTCTCCCAAGGTCATGGCATCAGTTATCTCAGGGTTTGCGGTGATAGAATTATCCAAAGCAGCAAACAAGGAAAGAGGGTTTATTCTGGCTCTCGGCTTAGAGGGGAGAAAGTAACCACAGTGGTGAAGGCAGAGGCAGAGGCTCCACGGCAGTGAGTGTGTGAAATGGCTTGCTCGCCTCTCCACCCATATGGAAGCGGAGGTGGAAACAAGGCTGGGGTATAACCCACAGTCAGTGCCTACTGCTACCACCCCCAGAGACTGACTTCCTCCAGATAGGTCTTAATGATCCCTAGTCTTAAATAATCCCTGGCTCTGAAACACTGCCACCAACTGGTGACCAGCTGTTTGCCCACAGGAGCCTGTGGGGTGCACTCTATAGCCACACCCTAGAGAGGATTCAGCAGGTTAGAAGAAAAGTCAAGACGCAAACACATTTGAGCTCCAAGTCTCCCCCCCAAGGTCAGCTGAGAAGAGCAGGATGGGTTTAGTGTGAACCAGAGCTCCTGGGGGGCATGACCCAGCTTCCTGCCTCTAGGAAAGCAGCAGGCAGATGTGGCTTCCCTCCAAGAGGGGGTTCCTGTCCCACAGACTCACAGATTTCCTCTCTCCCAGCTGTTTCCAGCGCTGGCTGTGAGCAGCACACGCTGTCTCTAGAGAGCTGCTTCCACTGGTGTCAGAGTCAGACTAGTACTGCTGAAATTTGACCCCCTAGAATCCCGGAGGAGCCAATATACAGATGTCCCCTCCTGGCTCAGCTCCATCTGCCCATGCTCCTGCTCCCACTCCCACCAGAACACAGTCCTGACAGTTCATACCCTTCCTGGCTCTGCCTCTGCAGAAGCAGACTGAGACATCCCACTTCCCCTGTTCTCCATCCCCGCCTCTGCTCACTCGAGCTTCCTCAACACAAGCTTCTGACTTCTCGTGGCAGCCTCCAAGAGAGGAGAAAGGGGGAGAAGGTGAAATGATGGAGACACGGGGATCCAGGCATCTGAGAGAACGCAGCCAACTCCACCGGACCAGCAACGCCTAGCCGCCCCCACGTCCACCTGCCCTCGGCCCCGTGCACTTTGAGTAATTAAGAGCAGATGGCCCCTCGCCTGTGCCAAGCCTCATTAACTCCTTAATGCTACTCTTCTGGAGACCGGATGGTTGGCCCGAAAAGCCACTTTTGGAGGTCACCTGACTAAATGATGCCCAGCTCAGAGGGCTGCCCAACTCCTCTTAGGCTGGCAGCTGCCCCTGTTATTCACCAAAACTACCACTGATGACCAGATGGGCTGGAAAAGGGGCATGGATGGGCCTAAAAGGAGGGGGGATATGCTGAGTGAAATGACTCAGGCCTCTGTGGCCTTGAATACACCACTAAATGTGGGTGTCCATTCTATCGGCTCACAAATGGTTATGGAAATAATAACAGTAAAAATAATTGTATATTGTTCTAATGGTGAGAATTGCTCCTTTAATGGTGATAGTCATTACTCTGGTGCTAATGGAAACACTGCACCAAACATGTTACAGGTGTTATTTTTATCTGTCTTCATAACTGCTCTCTGAGGTGGTATATCACGGGATCTTTTCATATGAAACCATTTCTGGGGAGATATGAAAAAAAATCTATTGAGCCCAGGTATGGGAACCAACAACAGCCCAAAGCAAAGCTATCACTGAAGTCGATTGAGGTTGCTTCTAAGCACACGAGTGAGGAACTACAGAAGCACGGATGAGTCTAAGGCAGCTGTACTGGAAGCCCACTCAGTGTAGGTGACAGTCATGAAAGCGGAACCCCTGGGGCTCCCCAGGTCACTGAGGTTCTTTCAGGGTGGCTCAGCTAAGGATCACATCAGCAGTCTCTACCTGCTGTAACCTGCGCATCCAGGAAGTTGCAGGGACTTCCTGGGAACCCTCAGTTGTTTATTTCTAGCGTCTTAAGCGTCCCTTTAGAACTTCCTGAGTCACCAGGAGCTTTCACCTGAATGTTTCAGTGGAGAGGAAACAGCCATACAACAGACCTCCACTTTAGAGACGAGACAAACTGAGACTCAGAACAGTAACTTGTACTTTGAATAAGAGATGCTCCCACAGGCTTGGTCTTGATCTCTAGCTAGTGGTGCTGTTTGGGAAGAAGCTTTGGGAAGTAGAGCCTAGCTGGTGGCTATAGACCACAGGAGGTGAGCCTTGAGGTTATGGCCCAACTTTGCTTCTTATCCCATTTCTGCTTCCCAAACTTGCAGACTGTGAACAAATCACACTGCACATTCCGTCCTTCAGAGATCTTCCCACTCCGGTACTTCAGCTTCCCCATCATTAAGGGCTAAATCTCTCGAATGTAATTCAGAACAAATATGCTCCCCAAGGTCACACTTTCTCACTCTGTCCTCAGATGGCAGAAGAGCACACAGGCCCCCATAAGGCTTCTGCTATAAAAGCACAGCCTCCGTTTGTGAGAGCTCCAACATCATTAATCAATTCCCCAAAGTCTTACTTTTAAATTCTATTCTATCTGGTTTAGGTCTCAACATATATCATGCTATACCACCATTCCTACCTACCTTAGAGGGACATTAAACCTCAAAGGAAAAGGAGAAACTATAAAAGCAGTCTCTAGTCTTTGACACTTCAGACTTTTTTACCCCCTTAAAGCATTAACAGACTATTTCCAGGGACAGTGAAGATGGCTTATTTGATAAAGTAGTTACCAACTGAACATGAGGACCCAAGTTTGATCCTCAGCGCTCAGGCAATAAGCTAAGTATGGTGGTCATGCTTTTAATCCCATCCATCCCTCAGCAGGTAGGACAGGAGGATCACTGGGACTCACTGATGAGCCAGCCTAAACTACTCCTGAATCCCAGGTCCTAATAAGAGGCCCTGTTTCAAAAAACTAAATGGATATCTTCTGGTGAACAGCACCCAAGGTTGACTTCTGACCTTCACAATACACACACACACACACACACACACACACACACACACACACGAACCCAAGCACATACGAACTCATTTATTACTCAATCTACTCTACCCAGAGTGTCTTTTAAGACCTAAAATTCTAAGACTTACACCAGAAACTTCCCGTTCTTTGCAAAGCTTCTTACCACCTTAAACAAGGGAAATATGGCATGTGCTTATCTGTAGGTTTGGAAAAAGTTGATCAAAGAGAAAACTCTGAGTAGTGATTGTCCCTGACAAGATATTCAACTGGAGTATATCATTCAATTATTCAAGAATCTGGTGTACATTGACCAAGCTGCCGGCGATCCAGACCCAGGGAAGGTGGTGAGATTCAGAGGGAAGTATGGGTTATAGAGAAGGGCCTCAGAAAACAAGATTCTATTGCCCACATACAACATTGGACTTGGAGAACTAGAGAAAGACTGGTGCCTACTGGAGCACAGATGTGGAAGAACACAGAGCAGTTCATACTAGTGTCTTCTCTTCACATTTAAAAAAATGCCTGGCCAAAAAAAAAAAAATCCCATTTCTTCTAAAGGATAAGGATTGTCTGGGCATATTCAGTGTGTGAGCCTCTTATGTCAGTACACTTTTTTGAATGTCTATTGCACTTCAATAGAGGAGTGTTTGTTTTTTAATCAAAGGCAAATGTTGCTAGGGAGAAACAGCAAGTGCTTGGAAAACCTGTGTTCTACCAGGTTGCTGTTCCAATGTTTGTAGGTTACAAACACTCACATTCACTCCCAGAATATCTACTCCTGAAGACAAGTGGGCACGGGGCTCACTGGCTGTCCTAGCAGTGGGGGTTAGTTATGTTACCAGTTTGACACAATCTAGAGTCAACTGGGAAGGTAGTCTAGATCTGGAAAGGGCCTGTCTAGGTCAGGTTGGCTGCAGAGCTTGTCTGTGGGAGATTGTCTTGATTACATCAATTAGGTTGAAAGACCCAACCCACTGTGGGCAGCTCTATTCCCTAGGTAGGGGGACATGGGCCATCTAAGAGTGGAGGAAGAGGAATGAGAGCTAGCATGCTTTAACTCTGTGTTCTCTGCTCTTGACCGGGAATGTCATGTGACCGGCTGCTTGAAGTACCTGCTGCCTTGATTTCCCCATAATAATGAACTATAACCTGGAATTGTGAGCAGAACAAATCCTTTGTCCCCCAGGTTGCTTTAGTTGGGTGTTTTACCACAGCAAGAGAAAAAGAAACGAGGACCCTGCCTCATCAGTTCCCCAACACTAAGGTCCCTCAATCCCTCTGGTCCAGCTCTAGAGGTGTTGTTCCCCACACTGTCCAGTTGCTCCCCACACCCATCAGCTGTCCCTCCTTTCAGAGCACGCTGTCCCCTGCTGTTCACATGACTCCTTCCCATCTCCTCCAAGACTTTCCCAACTCTCTCCTCAGTGAGATTTCTTTTTGCTACTGCAGTCCACTCAATAACAGCTGCCCAAGCTGCCCAGGTCCTAATCCCTGTTCATATGCAAATGGACAATGAGGGTCACTGGTGTCCTGCAGATGTGTTTGGCTGGTAAGAGTACTGCACTGGATCCTTCTGTAAGGTCAGTACCATCACATGGGGTCCTCAAAAATGAGATGTGAGCGAAAGAATGAAAGGGTGAGAAACAGAAAGGGGGGCTGGGAGTGGAGTATTCTAGAATGCTGCCTTTGAACTGAGGTGAAGAGCCCATTAACCCCCTAAATTTAAGAATGCAGAGAGCCTTCAGAAACTAGGAAGACAAACCAATTCTTCAAGGCCGGGGAGATGGCTCAGTTGAAAAAGTAATTGGCATATAATCCCAACAAATGTAATCCCTCCCCCAGAATCCACGAGAAAACTGGGCATGGCGCCCTGGGCTTGTGATCCCAGTACTGGAGACTGGAGTGAGGAAGATTCTTGGAGATCACCAGCCAGCTTGCCTAGCAGACTCAGTAAGGTACAGATCAAGGAGAACCCTGCAGTGTCTGAGGGACCACAGCCCGGTTTGACCTCTAGCCTCAAAGAGCACAAACACACCAGCACATACACACACACACACACACACACACACGGCGGACAGGAGGGGGGCAGATTCTCCCCCAGAGCGTCCAAAAGCAAACAGAAACATAGTCCTGTATGTCCATTATAAGCTTTCGACCTCCACAAGCAGGACATAACACAATCATGATTTTAATCTCCTAAACTGGTGGTAATTTATCTCAGCAGCAAGAGGAAGCTCCTCAGCCACCTCGTCTGAAATGTGACTCTCCGCTGTGTGCTCGTGCATGCATTTGCATTTATACATAACCTTATCCCTCACCTTGATTCATACATAACCTTATCCCTCACCTTGATTCAGTCTCTGCACATCACCATCTGGCAACGAGTCAATAAGAAAACCATGGCTGATGACCCCCGTGCACACACAGGAATGAATGCACACTGGGGTCCATGGTCTTTGGCCATTTTGGCCACTGCTGTCTCTAGTGGTCTTGCACCCAGAACCTGACCTGTAGCTATTAAGGGACTAGACACGCACAAAGTGACACTTACTTGTTTTATTGGTATTCATGTGAAGTCACTTTTACTTCTCAACAATTAGCACTGGAGGTCCGGGTTCTGTCTCTTTTATTTCCTGCTCCATCATGGCACCCCTACCAAGGACATCTTGACAGCCTGGAAGAATATCACAAACACGCATAAAGCCATCAGGTCAGTGCTACCTTAGCTTGCTACATCCAAATCCTAACGTTGTTAGCATCCTAGCTAGTCAAGGGCCCTCATATTTTATTTGATTGCAAATATGTATAATTCCAAGTTCACTGAAGCAGCAAGAAGCAGCAGAAAAAAAATCCACTCAAGTCTGTAATTTACAAAGCAAATTCATCCAGCAGAAGGATTCATCTTCAGGAAACAGTGGGACTCAATCAATTAAATTTTGGGCGAAAAGAAAAGAAGCCACCCCCGGTCATCACACTTCTAGATGTATTATTCGCCAACCTCGGGGAAGTGGTTTGAGGCCAAGGCTGGCCATTTGGTTTCAAGAAACTGGTGGTGCCTTTTCTCCCTGAAGAAGAAATGCAGCAGGCAAGAAAAGGGAGACTGATTGTCGCCCCTACCATGTGTGCATGCCATTAACCCTTACATTCCTGGGGGCTATTATAGAGCCAAATATACCAGACAGTGAGTCCAATGCATGGTAGATAAGCTGATCATTAAAGACATGGGGAGAAGGAGGAAGGATGGGTGGATGGGTGATGGATGGGTGAATGACAGGTATATGAATGTATGTGTGTATAGACCGATAAAAGTAAGAATAGATGTGTGTATGCATGTATGGATGGATGGATGGATGGTTGAACAGACAGATGGATAATAAGTGAATGGCAGCTTATGAATGTATTTGTGTATAAACTGATGAAAGAATGAATGGATGGATGGATGGATATGAATAGTAGGGATATGAATATACGTATATATAGACTGATAAAAAGTAAGGATAGATATATGAGTTGATGGAGAATGTTGAACTGATGATAAATGGATGGATATATGGGTGATTTTAAACCTATATCAAATGCCTACAACCCCATTCATCTAATGATGGTCTAGGATTCAACCTATTATTTCTCAGCCCATCCACCCACTCTTCTTAAAAGTCTGACTCAGGCCATCTCAAATGCAATCTGTGAGCATACTCCTGAACATTGTCCCAGGTTCCTCTGATCCCAATTAAGTTGGAGAACACATGCCCTGTCCATGTTTGATGCTTCCTTACACGAAGCACCCTTGTGGTGATTTCCCACCCCAGGAGAATTTCCACAGGTGAACTCCTTCATTCAAAGTGAGAAGCAAATATTGATGACTTTCCTCCTGAATGTCATCCAGCCTTTCTAAATGCAGCCCCACCCATGGTCCCTCCAAGAGTGCTGGATGACACACCTCCTTGCCTTCCATCTCTCTTCTGTCTCATTTCCTGGCTGCTCTACATCCATTCTCTGAACCTTGCAAACCAGTTACTCGCACCAAAAATCTTGTCTCAATGTCTGCAGCTGAGAAAACTCAAACTAAGACAATATTATTACTGTCATAGGCAACCATATTATCAGAGAACGCCAAGACAGAGAATGGTTAAGTGACGTATCTACAGTCATGCATCTAGGAAAGCCAATATTCAGACCAAGGCAGTATTGTTGGTGGAGGTCGCTTGTTTGTTTCCCAGCTGCCCAGACTCCCAAAATAATCACATAGAAACTATATTATTTGCAATACTGTTTGGCCAATAGCTTATGTGTATTGCTAGCCGGCTCTTACATCTAGAATTAACCCATATCCATTATTTTATATTTTATCACGAGGACTTGTGGCCTACTAGCAAGGTTCCAGCTGGCAGCTCCTGATTTCCCGTCTGGAGGCTACATGGTGTCTCCTTACTCTGCCTATTCTCTCTATATATATCTCTTCCAGCCTGGCTATATTCTGTTAAGCCATGGGCCAAAAGCAGCTTCTTTACTGACAAATAAAAGCAATACATATACAGAAGGACTTTCCACACCACAGTATGGCTCTTAACACTGTGGATTTTTCCTTTGTGACCAAGCTGGATAACCCAAGGGGAATCACTGCCTTCTGGTGCAGAGGGATAACCCCGTGCACTGAAATACTTAGTATATTCCTTGGCTGCATGTGCCAATGGTTTGTGAGGGACTACTAAGGCCATTCTCCGTTCCCTGGTCTCTGATGAACCTGTCAGCCATCCTAGAACAGCCAGATGTGATTTGTTGAAGATGTGAGTGTGGAAGCCATGTTAATGGTATTATCATGCTGTAAGGATTTCTGGTGTGCTTGTAAACTTAAGACCATAATTGCCAGAAAGAACTCGTCTCCCACAAATCAAGACTCTCTGTATTGACAATTACATCCAGTGTTGCATGGAATTTAATGCCTAAATAATGAAGCCAAAGAACAATGCCCAAGACTGGGCATTTGAATATACTTGATTGATTCATTTCTCGCTCCCATTTAATAACCCACTTAGTTGGTGCGCTTAAGTTCAGCAGACTTCGAAGGAGCATAACACTCCAGAGAGACAATGTTGCACAGATTAATAACTGGATGTGGGTACAGGCTGGTGCCCCCTAATAGCAGCACAAAAATAGGTTATCATCAAAAATCTGGATTTAATGTTCTGAAATGGGAATTCGTGCTTTTCCTTTATATGAGTCCATACTCATCACCACGGGCTAATGGGACATAAACCAGAAATCAAGGCTAACTATGCAATTCTGGGGGAGTGGGATTTTTAAATTTAATATAATCTCAGATCGTGATCCTTATTTGAGATCTTTAATGTTTAAATTACAATGTGTGAATATTAAACACAGTTGATTGTGACTGAACTCTCTGAAAAAGCTAATTTATGAACCCAGCAGTCTCTAACACATGCACCATTTTAAAGAAGATTGTGGCCACACTTCATTTATGCCAATTTCTCCGGTGTAGCAATAAACACTCTTAAACGGTCTCTCTAAGCAAAGTCACACACTGCAGGTACCAGGCTGGTGTATGTGAGTCTTGCAAGGGGCTGTGCAATTAAAGATAGTGACAGCATTTAGAACAATCTGGACAGGGATTTGGCTCCTGGGAACATCCTCTTGAGTTTCTTTCATGCTGTTCTGATGAAGGATGGAGGTGGCCCAGTCTTATAGTTTAAATGCGAACTGGGCTGTCTGTAACAGGCTCCTGTGTTTGAATTGTTGGTCCCCAGTGACTGGTATGTGTGAGAAAGTGGTGAAACTTTTAGGATGTGGGACCTGACTGGAAGGAGTGGGTCCTTGGTGGCTTGAGGCGTCTTCCTCAAGTGAGCCCCACTCCCTGTCCACTCTCTGCTTCCTGACTGTGGATGCAATCATAACCAGCTGGCCTCTATCTCCCCCCATTAGGCCTTCTGCACCTGCTGCCATGTCTTGGCCTCCATGATCCATTTGAACTGTGAGTCAGAATAAATCCTTCTTCCCTGAAGTCATTTCTTGTCATGCATTTGACCACAGCAACAAGGAACATAACTAACACCAGGGAGAAGGGGGATTCAGGTTGACCATGACCACATGAGCTCCCGCAGACAGGATTCTCATCCTAAGATAATTTCATGGAGTCTCTTGGGAAAACATCTTCCCCTAAAAGAATCCAACATCAGCACGAAGCTTGTACCATTCTCGCCCTTCTGTTTGTTGTGAGGTTCCCTATCCACGGCTGTGTTTACCATCTAACGCTTGTGCCATTTGGCCACGAGAACTGCTTCATGTCTTTTCCAGGGGTCTGACCACATCCTTGAAGGATAAATCTCTGAAGCCGGGGAAACAAAAAGAAGGCACTTCTCATGAGCACGGGAACATTCCACTCTCCAGAAACCCTAGTCTACTCACTCAGTGAATTCTTAGTTTGTGCTCTAGAATCATCATTTTAATGTTATCAAAAAGTATTCACGATGCTAGCTAGGTAAAATTTAAGAGTAAAAGTTGAAACCTGAGTCAGGGTCAGTATTAGACCAAAATATAATGCAGAGAATTCTTTTTCAAGATCTTTATACATGCGTGGAATTTATTTAACTTTATCCTAAGTTCCCTGGGAGCCAAGACATAAGGGGTAACTGCACTCATTCTCTGCATTATCTGGGCAAAGATATTTCCTGACTCAAAGAAACCATGGTGTTGTGGTGTCTTCAGGAGAACAGATAACTGCTACATACACACACACATGCGCACACACACACATGCACACACACACACACACACACAGATACACCCCTTCCATGGGCAGACCCCTGTTAGAAACACATTGTCCTCATGAAATACAGCATCAATTCTCCCTCTGGGAGGAAGCCTTGA
Source organism: Microtus ochrogaster (assembly GCF_000317375.1). NCBI lineage: Eukaryota > Metazoa > Chordata > Mammalia > Rodentia > Cricetidae > Microtus > Microtus ochrogaster. Next base: position 8,640,399 of record NC_022015.1, on the reverse strand, counting down.
CCCACCACTTTCTCCAGGAGAACAGCCAAGGAAGAGAGTTTGGCAAGTTATGGAAGCTCCATACGTACTGGCTTTATTCAGCCTCCACAGGTGGCTTTGTCTGAAATACAAATAAGAACCTGCTTGTAAGTCTGAAGTCTTTCTTGCAAGGTTAAAGGGGAACCACACTAAATAAGATGAGCACTGCTCAACAGGAGATCCAAGCTTGAGCCCCTGACTGTTTTTCCTTGTCTATGGAAAGGCATGAGATACTCTAATAGATATTCTCTTCTTTTCTTTTTCTTAATTTATTTTATTTTTAAAAAAAACAAACAAACAATCTTTTCTCATTTTACACACCAATCCCAGTTCCCACTCCCTCCCCTCCTCCCTTCCTCTCTGACTAATCCTCCACTCCACCATCATCCACTCCTCAGAGAGGATAAGGCACATTGCTTTGGGGAAGGTCCAAGGCCCTCCCTACTATATCTAGGCTGAACAGGGTATCCATCAAAAGAGAACAGTTTCCCAAAAAGTCAGTACATGCAGTAGGGATAAATCCTGGTGCCACTGCCAGTGGCCCCACAGTCTGCCCCAGCCATACAACTGTCACCCACATTCAGAGGGACTAGTTTGGGCCTATGCTGTTTTTTTCCTGTCCTGCTGGAGTTGATGAGTTCCCATTAGCTCGGGTAAACTGTTTCAGGGGGTATCCACACCATGGTCTTGACTTCCTTGCTCATACTCTCACTCCTCCCACTCTTTATCTGGACATTGGGAGCTCAGTCTAGTGCTCTGCTGTGGGTCTCTGCCTCTGTTTCCATCAGTTGCTGAATGAAGGTTCTATGGTGACATTTAAGATATTCATCAATCTGACTACAGGGCAAGGCCCGTTCAGCACCCTCTCTTCTATTGCTTAGGGTCTTAGCTGGGGTCTTCCTTATGGATTCCTGGGAATTTCTCTAGTGCCAGGTTTCTTACTAGCCCCATAATGGCTCCCTCAAATCAAAATATATCTTTCCTTGTCCTCATTTCTGTCCTTCCTCCATTTCGATTATCCTATTCCCTCAAGTTCTTCTCCCCCTCCCCTTCTTCTCTTTCCCTTTCACCCTCCCTTCTCCCCTCACCCCCATATTCCAACTTTTTCAGACACTCTTGCCTGTTTCCTCTTTCCAGGTGGATCTATGTATGTTTTTCTTGGGGTTCACCTTGTTACTTAGCTTCTCTAGGATCATGAACTATAGGCTCAATATCTTTTGTTTATAGCTAGTATCCACTGATGAGTGAGTACATACCATGTTCATCTTTCTGGGTCTGGGTTACTTCACTCAGCATGGTTTTTTCCAAGTCCGTCCATTCACATGTAAATTTCAAGATGCCATTGGTTTTTACCACTGAGTAGTAATCCAGTGTGTAAATGTGCCACATTTTCTTTATCCATTCTTTGGTTGAGGGACATCTAGGTTGTTTCCAGGTTTGGGCTATTATAAACAATGCTTCTATGAACATATTTGATCAAATGTCCTTATAGTATGATTTGGCATATTTTGGGTATATGCCCGAGTGGATCCTGAGGTAGGTTGATTTCCAGTTTTCTGAGAAACAGCCATACTGATATCTAGAGTGGTTGTACAAGTTTGCATTCCCATCAGCAATGGAGGAGCATTCTTCTTACTCCACATCCTCTCCAGCATAATAATTCTAAAGGAAAGACTTACAAAGGTCTAGATAATGATATCCTAAAATCCCCATTGGTAAAGTTCAAAACCAGCCAGTCAGTTGTAAGAGGTCACTTGTTCATTTTCCAACCGCCCAGCAGCTCAGACCTGAAATAATCCCACAGAAACTGTATTATTGAAAACACTGCTTGGCCCATTAGCTCTAGCTTCTTATTGGCTAACTCTTACATATTAATTTAACCTATCTTCCTTAATCTGTGTATTGCCAAGTGACTGTGGTTTACAGGCTAAAGTTCTGGCATCTGTCTTTGGCAGGCCTACATGGCTTCTCCCTAACTCCTCCTCCTATCTTTCAGCATTTAATTTAGTTTTCCCTACCTATCTCTATTCCCTGTGCAGGCCCAAGACAGTTTCTTTATTAACCAATGGTATTCATATTCACAACATACATATAGGGGAATCCCACATCAGCCAGTATGGTCCAGAAGCTTCAGCCAAGCCTTCAAATCCAAACTTCATTTAGGAAGTTCAAGTTGCTTCAGAAAACATCCAAGATACCAGTAAGACAGTCAACTAATCCTTATGGCTAAGGAGCAATCTGTTCAGTGTTGTAGCTTGACTAGGAACTGTCCCCAACATGCTCACATGTTTGAACACTTGATCTGCACTTGGAGGTGCTGTTTGGGGAGTTTGCAGAATTCGCTTGGGCCATAGCCCAGCAAGCCAGAAATGAGGTGTGAAGATGCTACCTATCTTTGGTCCCAGCCAGAGATCTCTGCTTCTACAGTCTGACCAGATGCCTCATACATGCTCCAGCCATCAAGTCAAAAACTGGTCCAACCAGTATGCCCTCTCTACCATCACAGACTTCACCATTTTAACCCAAGAGCTAAAATAAACCTGCCCTCCTGTAAATTGCTTCCTTAAGATGTTTTGTCAAAAGGAGAAAAGTAGCCAGTTCACAGAGTGATGTCCATCCCAGGATACACATCTCAAGACCTGTACAAGTCCCCCAGCCAGGAACAATAATAGCAGAATACAGAGTTATGATATAGGGACAGTTTCTGCTGCCTCTGGTTCATTTCAACAAAAATACTCCTTTCCCCTTTTAAAGTGTTCTGTCTTGCGGCTCTTGATTTAAAGAGCCATTCAGCTGAGCTCAAGAGCATAGAAACAAGCTGTAAATCCTGAAAGCCACAGAGAAATCATTTGGTTGCACGGTTTAAAGGATAACTGGGGTGGGAGTGGCTTAAAGAGAAATGTCGGGGGTCAGTTCTTCTGTGTGGAAAGAGAGGAGCAGAGTGGACCAGGGACCCAAGGCCCAGATTTTGTTCCTTTGAAGTATTATCTTCTGAACTGAAAAAGCCAACCAGAAACACTAAAAGGTACTTGGGTTATGTTTTCTACAAACTCAGTGGGAGAGTTCGTATTCTCTCTCTCTCTATATATATATATAT
>NC_022015.1:8628253-8637184 GCF_000317375.1 Microtus ochrogaster | reverse complement strand
TGTGTGTGTCTGTGTCCTTCCAACTATCTAGGAGTGATGACTTCCAAGGAACAATAGCAAGGAGCCAGTCATTCAGGAAACAATATGCAAATAATGACCACGCTGATTAGACGAGGTGTCAACCAATGGTGATACAATGGGTTTGAACTCTTCCATTCCTATTCTCTATTAGTCTGGGACTAAGAGAGGAAGAGACCTGGTCAGTTGTCCTCAGCAACTTAGACCATGAAACCCAATATGGACAGTTCAGCAGAACCACCATATATGGGCTGTCCATGCATGCTTCAGCATTGACAGGGCATACGTTTCAAAATTTTATTTCTGGGACAAAGAACATTTTACATTCATAGCTCATGAAGTGGGCAGGAAAGATTTCATCATTATGTGCACTTGTGAGTGCATGTGTGTACGAAAAGCTAACCCAGGCAAGAAAGGGGCAGACCTAGGAGAAACTAATTCTTCCAGCTGTTCCCAGAGCTTGGTCCTAACCTCTCTGATGATGGCCAACATCTGGAATGTACAAATAATATTTGCAATAAGGCCTTCAGGGCTCACCTATTTACATATAAATAGTTCTGACCAGAGCCAGCCACAAGCAATGGTTAATTTAATTTACTATCCCTTGCCAAAAGAATGCTCATTGGTTTCCCAGCACTTTCAACCTTGGTGGATAGGCCCTTGGGAAATAAAAATTAGATTGAGAGAAAATTACCAGTTGTGGGGAACAGTATAAAAGTGACAGCAACATATATAACCTTCCTGCAGGGGTGGGCGAGAGTGGCGTGTTGTTGTTACCTGGCTTGAAAGTGCAACACTTTCTGGATGATTTACACGTCTGCTGTCATCTCAGTCGCTGGAGTCATTCTGGCCACTTCAGGCAAGGCTCTCCCATGGTGCACATCCTGTTATTGTCACAGATGGGATGCATTACCAGGCTAAGCCGTGAGAAATGTCTGGACAAAAAGCCACGAGAAAGTGGGCCTCCACCAATAAGAGCTTAAAGGAGTGCCTGAAAAACTGGCTGGAAGTATGGGAAAGAAAGACATATCTGTGATTTCACAGTAGTCGCCGTGTGTGTGTGTGTCTGTGTGTGTGTCTTTGTGTTGGGTTTATGTTGTATGTGAAGGGTGTGTCTATAATAAAGCAAAAAATTACCCAGAGTGGTCCAGCTGTTGTTCCCCTAAGTTCTCTGTAGAACTCTTACGTTATTCTGGGTGAACACCCAGCTTTGCTAGAAGTTGCAGTTGCCTCTCTGCTCCATTGCTAGCCCCATGTACTGTCCCTCATTCCTAAATGTGGACTTTGGGTACCTTCACCTTCCTTTGTTTGCAATGTATCTTTCCTCCTAACGCCTGTTCTGCTATGTGCCCTAGAAAACTCAGTCCAAGCTTCACAGCCTCCTCTAGGAAGATCTCTTCAGAGACCTCTGGGCCACAGTCATCCACCTGTACTGCCACTGCCATGACCGTGCAGGGAGCAGAAATATGTGCATAAGAAGACTCTTGTGGGTGAGAACAGGAGTCAGAACTGAGACAGTGAGGAAACTCCCAACTTGACTTCGCTAGCTCACTTGACTTGACTAGAGTTTTTCTTTTGGTGTACATGCCCTAAATGTAGCCTAATTTCACACGTGTGATAATTAAATTATATTACACATCATACTCTGTATTTTCAGTACCTACTACAGCACCTAACACATAGGTAGTACCTAATGAATATGTATGGGAATTAAATAATTAGTTCACTAATTCCTTGATTAATGGGCAGACATGAGAAATGAAATTATAAATGGGGCTAAATTCGAAAGTTTATTTGCATGTGTCTGCACAGTGCAACGAGACAGGGATGTTCACAGAGACAATGGATGTTGAGCTCCAAGGGAAGGAAAAAATTTCCTGCAAACATGGGGAGGGGCTGGTTCTAAGACTCACCTGAAAACAAAGGCTGAAGCTGGCATGAGTGCCTCTTCCCCAATGGGACCGACAGCCTGTTACATACCACATGCAGACAGACTTGAATGATAAGGCTGTCTGGAACCCACCACTGTTTTCACGGTACCCATCATGAGGTACACTGGCTGTTTCTGCATTTCCCACAGCCTGATAACTCCTCCTGAAGAGAGGCCATCTTTGGGAGATCAGTTGACTGCAGTAGAACTCAAGGGCCTCCGTGTCACTTGCAACTCATAACACAACCCTAAATAGTCTAACTCTGGATTCTCTCACTCAGACAAACATTACCACAAGGGGAATATGCAAATTAAAATTGGACCAGGATTTCTCTACTGGTATAGAAGGGACCAGGAAGAAAGACAGAGTGATATAATATTAAGAGACCAGGGCATTTCTCAGTTGTGTACTATGGGGCAATGTAATATGTACCCACCCTGCATTTCTCCTATGAGATCTTAAATTCTACTTTACTTATTGTTTATCTTGTGCAATTAGACTTTAAATTTTATGCTCTGGGTATTTGATACATGAATACAATGTGATCAGACCACATCCACCCTTGCTTACCTCCACGATTCCTCTAGGACCTCCCATTCCCCACATTGTAGGTAATTGTGATAAGACTCCAAGAGCAGGATACATGGGCAGTTGACAAGCAGATGTTAAAGGGATGGGAAGGCAGTTCCTAGCTAAGTAAGCTGGGGGTTGAAGGAAACTTTATCAGTGAGAGATTGAGCTGTTTCAATCTGTCAGCTGCATCTCTCCTTCTCCTATACATCAGAGATGGTGTTTGACCACATAGCAGGGTGTTAAGAGAAAAGAGAAATTAAGGTTGAGTTTATAGTGAAGCATAACACCATAATAATTATTGGCATCTAATGCTTGTCAAGCACTTTTCATGATCTGTGCCCTTTCCTTCCACCCCCTCTATCTCCAGGGTCTCATAAAGCTCAGGATGGCCTCAAGCTTGCCTGATAGACCTGATCTTGAACTTCTGATCCACTCGGCTTCTACACCCCCAAGTGCTAAGTGAGTGAACCACCTCATCATCATTTATCTCATTTAAATGTTTCAGTCTCTCTATCGAGAAGGTAGTGTTCTGTCTATTTTTAGAGATGAAGAGTAAAAAAACAAAGGACCCTGGAGAGATACTAACCCAATTTGAACCTGGATTTGAACCTCAGTCTGTCTTCCTACCATGATACACTGCCTTATAAAATTACCTGGGAGATTGTTAAAGAAAAAAAAAAAAAGGAGAAACATGTTTGCCCAAACATTGGGCGAAAGTGAAGATGGCAGTACCAATTCAAGCAAGGAATCCTGACACTAACTCTTGCCGTAAGCTCCTCCACAGTGAGCCACATGGGTCACCATGGGCTTAAGGCTTTTAGGACTTATTTTGGGCAAATCACCAGGCTAAGTCAGACAATACTGACAGGGAATGTAGACTTTAGAATCAGGCAAATATGGGTTTGAATCATGACTTCAATTCCCCATGTAGAAAAGTTCAACTCTAAATTTCCCTTTAGCAATAATAACCATAAATATAAATTTAATGATTAGTCAAAAATAGAGCAGTTCTTCTGAGTCAAAGAACAACTGTCCCTGGAGAATAATATCCTTGAATCTCTTTCTTTGCATTCACAGGCTTAACAGAACTCAGGAGCTATGTCCTGCAACTTTCTTAATTCCTAAAAATAAACCAAGAAGCTCTGGTGTCTATGGAATGCATATTAATCTAACAAAAGAAATAAGAATGACCTTGGTAATCATTTTATGACCTTGGAAAAATTATGTCACCCCACTGAGACTTAGGGTCTGTCAAATATAAAAATGAAGATTAGCATACACAATAGTTTATTTTGTGGATGAAGGAGATGATGCATGTAAAATGTGAATAAAATGTGAATACCAGGCCTGGCACGAAGTAGGTAGGAAGTGGATGAGGTAGTGATAATGTTAGAGATGATACCAATGATGAAAATGACAAAGACAAGACCGTGGAGCTGGAGCGATGGCTCAGCTGGCAGAGTGAATGTCAGGCAAGCATGAGGGCCTGGATTTGGTCCCCAGAATCCACATAAAAATCCAGTTATAGTGGCATGCTTTCAATCCCAGAGTGAAGGTGCAGAAACAGTCTGATCCTGCTGGCCCACTGGCTAGTCTAGTCTAACCAGCAAACCCCAAGTAAAGCAAGAGACCCTATCTCAGTATACAAGGTAGATATCCTAAGGAATGACCCGTGAGATTGACCTCTGATCTTCACAAGCATATGTGTACATATGTACCAATTCATACACACAAAAAGAAAGCAAGCCCTTGATGAGGCAGGATGTGCTGATGGTGGCTGAGGTAGAGATGATAATAGTGGTGGTCTTCGAGGTGATACTGACGGCGGTGAGGGCAGTATTGGTGGTGGTGGTGATGATGATGATGGTAATAATGATGACAGTGGTGCTGGTGGTAATGATGAGGACGATGGTGATGATGGTGATGATGGTGGTGATTGCAAAGGCAATGAGAACAGTGCAGTAAGACCATTATGAGCAGTGATCACGGTGTGGTGCTTGTTGGTGGTGATGTCTCTGATGTGGGAAAACAAAACAAAGGAAGAAAACCAAAAATAAAAGAGGAAGGAGAAAGGAGCCTAGATTAAAGAAGAAAGGAAAAGGTCTTAATGAAGCATTAATTATAACTCACTGGTGACAGACATATCTGCTTAAACTCAACGGGTTCTTGTATATAGAGCATGTATCCTTCTCAGGATTAGGGGAAACACCAACCATACCACTGACTAGAGCCTCTGGACCCCTTCAAATCCCACTTATCACTCAGTCCCCTCCTCCTCCAAGGATGAGAAAGGAAACACGCACTTTGGTTATGTAGAAGAGTAACTTAGTCATGGTCCCCCAGCCACATGTTTCCTCTGTAGTGAACCTGCATGAAGACTACAAAAATGCAGGATCTTTGTGACCCCGCTTTTCAAATGGAGTGAGAGCAGGCCTGGGAAAATGTTGCCAACTCCCTTTCTTGGTACCACCATTCATGAAATGGAAATGAAGCCTTTGAGAGCTCAGAGTACATCGTGCAGATGATTAAGTTCATGTACACAAACATGCTGAGATCTCTCAAGCAGAACCAGGAGTGTCTTAATTTTTAGATAATTATGAAGTGCAAAATTACCCTAACAGTTAAAAAGCATGATTTAGGTGTTTAATCTTGCCATATCTCTACATGATGAAATAATAAGCTTATGTAGCAGTACCAATTTTGTAAGATAATAATAAGCTTCAATGGAGAAACTCTATCTAAAGGGTTTGATATAGTATCTTTCTGAGGCCTGGGATTTGTAACAGAGAGCATGCCTAGTGCACACAAGCCCTAGGTACAGTCCTTAACACTTTATCTTCAATATCCTTCAATAACAGGTGATATTACTATAGAGAAACAGATACAACCTTTTTAAATATATCAAGAGATAGATATGACTATGGGCCCCTGTTCTGAACCTTGAACAACTCTACAGATGGGGTCCAACCATTTTAACATGGTTAGCACAAGCCCTTCATCGGCCGTCTCCTGCTGACTTTCTGCACAGACTAGACCTCTCAAACCTCCCTCCTTGGTTGTTATATTCTTTCTCTTCTTGCTCTCCTCATTACATTTTGCCCCTCCTAAAATACTCAGCCCCAAGCTAGGGGAGCTGAAGATAGAATCCTTTAATATTCTTCTATTACAGCCCAATTGGGTAATTCCCTGGCATTTTATCTTTCTCCACTACTTGCACCTGAGGTGGACAGAGGATGACTCTTTTCTTCCACCTTTATTACAGGTTGCAGATATTAAACTCATGTCTCCTGGCTTGTGTGCACGGCACCTTGACCTGCTGAATCATCTCAATGGCTTAATCCTAGACCTCTTGAGGGATTATTGCCATAGGTTAGAGTTTAAGGTTAGGGTCAGGGTTCGTGCTAAGGTTAGGTTAGAACCTATTAGAATTCATCTTAGAAAAAAAGCTAGGGGTAGAATTTGGGGACCTTGGAACAGGCAAATGTGGCATGGGGTAAACTAAGAAGCTAACACTCGAGCACTCTTACATCTGACCATATTTTATCTACTTTTTAAAATTAAATTTCACTTGAAATAATAACAAAAGATTCTGTGTGTGGTTCATAAACCATGTGTGTAAATCACAGTAAAGAAACTCCAGAGCCATCTGTCAGATTGAAGGATGGAAACCACAGCCCAGGCCTAGAAATTTGACAGCCTCACAAATTAAACCTTTACACTCACAGACATGCTGTCTCCAAAGCTAAAGCTGTTCCATACATGGACTAGAGGGTGGTAACCACTGTGGGGCCTCAGAAAATAAATGGTCTGTGTACACTTCCCCACTGGCCTGCAGGAACCATGTAGGATGGCCAGGAGTACAAGCACACCAACCTCATCATACTGAAGATGGAAGTAAAGAAATATTTCAGAATGATTATGGTCTTTGCCAATTCAGAATGCCAGATACACAGGGCTGGATAGAAGAGGTTAGATAAGATACAGGGTATGTGGACCAGGAAAAAGTATCACTTCATTGTGAAAGAAAGAAAACCTAATTCAGATCCCCAGCATCTGCATAGCAAAGTGCATATGTAATCCCAACACTGAGAAGCAGAGACAAGAGAATCCCCAGGGCTTGGTGTACAGCATGCACTGCTGAATCAGTGAGCTCTAGATTCAGTGAGAGACCCTTCCTCAAAACGTAAAGTGGAGGGCAACTGAGGAAGACTTCTAACATGTACCTCCAGCCTGTGCATGCGCATGCACACACACACTTGTACAAAATCAGGAATCCAGAAACTGGAAAGGTGGTACAATGGTTAAGATTCCTGAGTGCTCCTTCAGAGAACCTGGGTTCTGTTCCCAGCATCCACGTGGTAGCTCACGATCACCTGTAACTGCAGATCCAGGGTATCTGATGCTCTTTTCTGTTTTCCATAGTCTCCTTCATGTACATGGTGCACAGAAGCTAACACAGACAGACAGACACACACACACACACACCACACATATTTTAATCTTAAAAAATGAAACAAATCCAAGAATAGATGGACACTAATAATTCATTAGACATGGTAATCTTTGGAAAACTTTGAAACCGAAAGGAGATGACTTCTTGCAAAGGCAGATTTAGCTCAATGTTCAAATAAAGGACCAGATCAAGCTTCTACTTTCCAAGCTTTATATGGTCTCTGCCAAGCCACTTAACTCTGTGGCTTTTGGACAAAAGCAGCCATATGCAATTCATTTATGAATGTTGTGGCTACGTTCCAATGAAACTTTATCAAAAATTAAAATAGGCAACAAATTGAATTTGACACATGGACATTGTTTATTAATCTATGAAGCAGAGGATTTGGGGGCATGTTTTGGAAACTGCCATAAGAGACCTGTCTTCTAGAAATGTATTCACTGCAGAAGAGAGGAAGATCAGGACTGTAATATTATTTTTAAAGACGTGGATCCTTTTTTCTTGCTTCTTCTGCTACTGCTACTATTGTTGCTTAAGCAGAGTTAACTGTTTCTGTCCATTGCAAACAAAATAAACAAAAGTTTTTGGTTATTAGACAACAGGAAGCTGGGAACAGGAGCAGACATGGATCTCATTCCAACCCTTTTGATTCCTGTTCTAGTGCTCTGTGATTTCAACACGCATCTCAAAGAAAAGAACACCCTGTCTGACCCAAACCCCACACTGTCATGATCAACCTTGCCTTTGTTCCAAGAACCCCTGTTTCTTAGAATGTCATCAAAAGAAAGTATGCATCAGAGACAGACTGCCCATTGATATGGAAGGCTGACAGAATCACCCTCAGGGCCAGATGTGGTCCAGACATCTGTGCTCTGATGGAGGCACTCCATTTGGCAGGACCAGGAAGAGCTCAGCAGGAGCAGCATCAATTAGCAGCCTCTTTGGAGAAGGGATGATGACAGAGCATCACAGCAATCAAGCCCCATGCAGTCACTATAAATAATGGTGATCAAGACTCTGCCCAAGCGCCTAGACATGCTCTGTGTGATTTTAAGAAAGAACAGCAGAAAACTCTAAAATTCTCATACATAGTCAGAAGAAAGGGAAGTTCTCCAGAAACCAATTTCATGGTACAGAGAAAAGTTTACAATCAATCTCAGGATTCATGCTCCCATCCTATGAGAATATACCCTCCCAGGGATGCCCATCCTTTCTACATTGCAACATGATATATTGGGCTAAATATTTTCTATTCATGCATGATGGCCCCAGGCCACAGGCAAAGGATCAGAAAAGCGGATTTCTTTACAAGATGCTCATCACACCGAGGCTTGTTTCAGAAGTTAAAGGTACAGAGGAGTGTCCAAAAGCAGCAGCTCCACTAGATAGATTATGGTATAGAGTAACAGGATGGGAAATGACCATAGCCATTGAATTAGGATATTAAAGTATCTTTTCTGACTGGCGGAAATACTGGCACTATAGCAGGGGACACACAACACTAACTAGTGCACATTGCACAATAAACAGCAGCCCAATGCATGATCTAACTTTCATTGGCTTGGATGTGGCCATTAGATGTTTGAGCTTGAGGATTTTTCAGTTTCTTTCTATTCCTTTTATTTTCTCTTTGATATATATTTTATTTTCATCTCTTTGCATATAATATGCTAGCATTTTAAACATGTGTTTTTGTGATTCTCCCTGCCCTTCTCCAGCTACACCTGCCCCCCATTGTGCCCTCCCATCCCCAGACTCCTCCTCTTTCTTGTTTCAGGTTTTTTGCCCACTCTCCATCTGTGGTGGTTTGAATGAGAATGGCCCCCAGAGGTTCATCTGTTTGAATGTTTAATTCCTAGTTAGTGGGTGTTTAGGGAGAATTAGAAGGTATGTTCTTATTGGAGAAGGTATGTCACTGGGGGTGGGTTTTGAAGTTTCAAAAGCACTTGGAAGGCA
>NC_022015.1:8625076-8628153 GCF_000317375.1 Microtus ochrogaster | reverse complement strand
TCTCTCTCTCTCTCTCTCTCTCTCTCTCTCTCTCTCTCTCTCCAGATCAGAATGTAAGTTCTCAGCTGTTACTCTAGCACCATGCCTATTTCACCACCATGTTTCTTGATGTTATGGCCATGAACTTAGCCTCTAAAACTGTGAAGAAGGCCCCAGTTAAATGTTTTCTTTGATAAGATGCCTTGGTCATAGTGTCTCTTCACAATAATAGAAAAGTAACTAAGGCACCATCTATCCTCATCCACCTAACTTTGAGATACCACCTCACCCCATTAAGAATACCTATTACTAAGAAATCTGACACAATATTAGAGAGGATGTGGACTTTATTTATTGCTGGTCAGGGTGCAAATTAGTACCGTCATTCTGAAAATCAGTACAGGAGTTCCTCAAAAAGTTAAAACTGTACCTACTACGTGACCCAGATACATCACTGCTGGGACAAACCCCAGTGCACTCCATATTCTACCACAGAGAAACACATCTACGTTTATTGCTGCCATATTCATGAGAAAAAGGAAATAAAAGTGGCCCAGATGTCCATCAACAGACAAGTTGATAATGAAAATGTGGTAAACACACACACAATGGAATATATTCATTTATGAGAAAAATGAAATTGTGAAATTTGAAGGAAAATGAGTGGATATGGAAAGTATAATATTAAGTGAGATGACCTAAACTCAGAAAGACAAAATCCCTTGTTCTTCATTCTTGGACCCTGACCTATAATGTACACCTGGATATACACAACCAAGGGTTCCGACTATAGGGCTTTTTTATTTTTCATGATGCTGTATGGAGCCAATAAAGGATGAAGGGGCAGTGGGAAAGTTCCTAGTGTAAGGTGGCAGTAAGGACAATTTAAAGGCTATGACAGTGTAGCAATGGCCCATTCCTCCTACTCAGTTTTAAAGACTCTCCAAGGAGTTCTAAGTAGAAGCTTAAATGTCACACTCCTTCAGGCAAGCTGACCCATTTTCCCAGTGGTCACATGACCTTTTATAGGCTTTGTAAGCATTTTGTGTCTCTCTTTCAAAGGACATAAGAGAAAATACCATTATGATACATAATGATGTCATTGTATGTCCATGTATTTACATTATCGTGAAATTTATCAGTGTATGACACTCATTAGTCTTAAATTATCAATTAGTTATCACTTTAAACAGTATGTGGTTATTTAAATTTCTGTATAAACTAATTAAAACACAGTAAATCTTGAAACTTTATTTTTTCAGTCACACTAATTCCAGTTGGCATGACCAGTAGCTACATGCAACTGGTAGCTACACCTGTAGGCAGAAAAGATACAAAAAAATCTTATCACTGCAGTTCTGTTAGACAATGTCAGTCCATGAGCTCTTGTTCCCATCACCCTGTCCCCAGTGCAAACGCCTGGCACCACACAAACACTAGGTAAAAATGTGCATAGCTGCAGTAAGATATTTTTATTAAAGTAACTACAGTATGATGTCTTCATTTATCCCTGTTGGCAAAGTTCTTGTCATATAAACATGAGGACCCCTATGAAATCTGGGTGCATTGGTGCTCATCTGTATTATCAGCATGGGGGATGCATGCTCAAGTGGGAAATTCAGGGCTGTCCCAGTTTCATTTATAAGGGATGATAGGGCATATTTTAGTTCATAATTCCAGGTTGCAGCCCATCATAGCAGGGGAGTCATGGTGATAGGAACAACACAAAAATGAACACAAGCCTGCTTACTGTTCAGCTTCCCGCCTTTACTTTGATAGAGTCCAGGATCCCCTGCCTTAGGGCATGATGCCAGCTATAAGGGACACATCTCCTACATCAATCAAATTAATCAAGACACTCCTCCACAGACCAGCCTGATCTGGACCATCCTTTATTGAGTCTCTCTTCCCAGGGAATTATAGACTAAGTTGGCAGATAAAACCAAACAGTATAAAGGCTCTAAGCAAAACGACACTGAGATGAGTTGTCCATGATAGAAGATTCCTGCTCTTACTCCGGCAAGGTCACTACACACCTAGGAGGGGCAACCACATGAGCAGCCTTCCTAAAGATGGCATCTGACTGCTACATGGTGTCTACAAAGTCTCTGTCCAGGAACCCTGGACACTTCCTCTCTTACACAGGCTGGAATGCTGTTCCTCAGCCAGCAATTCCTCCCAGGCAGTAATGAGCTTGACAGAGCTGCCCCTCTGGATGGCTTCTCTGCAATAAACTGGAAGTCACAGGTATAAGCCAGGAAGTGCAGGTGTTTGGTTGGTTTTCAGACAGTGTTCTCTGTTGGTGCTCAGGTATGGTGACAGAAGGTCCTGTGTTTGTCTTGCTCCATCATGATCACTGAGTGACCTTGTCCATTGTTTGTTAGTCATCAAATTGCTCAAAAGCAAATGGAACAGTTGAATGCCGGGCTTCTCCTAACTGCTGGGGCTGTTTGTCTCTCACACGTTCCTTCAGTTCTCCATGTTAATTCTCTGCTTCTTTGCTTCGAATGGAGTCTCTTTCTTCCACCGGTGATGAAAGCCGTTATTTTAACCTACTCTGGAATATATAGTCCTGAGACTATTGGCCAGGGAGCCCGTACACTCCAAAATGTAAATTGCAGTTAGAAGTCAAATCAAAAGGGACTAAGGAGATGGTTCAGAGGTTAATAGTGCTCGCTGTTCTCCCATTTGATCTGAGTTCAGTTCCCAGAACCCACACTGAGTGCCTCATGTCCTCATATAACCCCAGTTCAAGAGATCCAATGCCTTCTGCTAGCCCCCATGGACACCTGCACTCATGTGACATTCAGGCATATGCACACGCACACACACACACATACACACATACACACATGCACACATACAAACACATACACACACACTAAGTATTTTAAAGAAAAAGGAATTAAAATCACAAGACCCAAATTCTAATTCCTTCTTTCCACTTGCTAAGTGTTTAGCATAGGCTAATGCATGAACTTGTCAAAAACCCCAGGTGGGGGAATGGTGCTTATCTAGCCAAGTAGGTTTCTTGGGGTGAAAGAAACCAGATAAATGTGTAGATGTAAAATTTCCAGGGCAGGCCGGGCGGTGGTGGC
>NC_022015.1:8617607-8624901 GCF_000317375.1 Microtus ochrogaster | reverse complement strand
TTCCAGGGCAACAGATTCTTAAGAAATGCACACAGCCTAGGTAATTGAGAGAAAGTAGGTTGACTTCAAAAACACTAAGGTTAAGAGTAACAAGACTACTTAGCTTAATTGATTTCTGAAGACTCCAGAGTAGGTACATAAAACTAAACAGGTAGAATTCTTATCATCTAAGTGACCCTCGAGCTCTGAGAAATAGCCTTCCAGCATGCTCGAGCTTTGTTTTTCTGTGATAAAACACTCTGACCAGAAGCAACTTGGGTAAAGAGCTTATTCGGCTTATACTTTCCAGTCAGTTCTTCACCAAGGGAAGTCAGGGTAGGAACTCAAGCAGGAACCATGGAGGTAAGGTGCATGCTGGCTCATTCTCTGGCTTACTCAGGTTTGTGTTTAAAAAGCTTTCTTACACAACCCAGGACCATCTGCCGAGGGATTGTGCCACCCACACTGGGCTAGGCTCTCCTACATCAATTCATAACCAAGGCACTCCCCACAGACAGGCCCACAGGACAGCCTGATCCAGGAAATCCCTTAATGTGGTCCCTTTTTCAGACTCTGGACTGTGTCAAGGTGACAATTAAGGCTAACTAGGACATGGGGTAAGCGGTGTCCGGACAGCTAATTTGCTCAGAGAGTCACTCTCCAACATTTTCTGAATGTGTACGTACCCCATGCCAGCCATGGTGGACAGAAGTAGAAAACACATGTTTTCTTCCCATATGTGAGCCCGGTTTACTGGGGGGAAGAAGAGGCACAGACAAAACTATCTCAGTTCAGCATAATAAAGGGAAGCACATAAGAAAGCACAGGGTAGCACAGGGCAGGGTGACATCCCTTCAATCAGAGGCTGGGGCTGCACCTGGCAATGCGACAGGGGACCACGTAAAAAGAGTCATGTTTCAGATAGACTTTTTAAGAGATATAGGAGTTTTCTGGGCTGATAAGTTAAGATGCATCAAGGAAAAGTGACACCCCCCACCCCAAGTCAGAAGGGACAAAAAGTGTCAAGATGTAAAATCAGGACCCCAGATCTGGTTTGACTGGGGTCTTGAAATCTACATAAAATTGACTTCCCTAAGAAGATTTATTTCCTATGCCCAATAACAAAACTGAATGAGACATAGTTTCAAATGATCAGTAAACAGCATAGGTGTTATTATCAGTGGTCTTGTCCACTCTGGGGGCTGGGAAAGGGCTCAGCAGGTCAAGTGCTCACTGTGCAACAATGATAACCCGAGTTCCAGTCCCAGAACCACCCAGCTAAAAAAGCAAGTCTCAGTGAGAGATTCTGCCTCAAAAGATAAGGTGGAGAGGTGACTGAGGAAGATACTTGACATCAACCCTCAGCCTCCATGTGAACCCTTGTGGGTGACTGCACCTATGCACCCACACTGTGGGGTGGGAGGTGTCAGTCACACAGAGATGTGGAGACATAATGACCAAGCATGGAGACATAAGCCTACAATTCCTCTCTTGGGGAGGATGAAGTAAGACCGCAGTGAGCTTGATGCTAGCTTGAACTGTAGAGTGAAACTCTGGATGAAGAACCTGAAAAGGAAATTAAAAAAGAATTGGGTCTGGAGAAACTGTGAAGATGTTTGAAGCCAAGCATGAAGAGTTGAGTTTAATCCCTGGCCCCTACCTCTTGGTGGGGAAAAATAGATTCCTTTAAGTTGTCTGCTTGTTGTGGGATAGGCTGCTTGTTTCTTCCCTGCTGCCTAGACTCCTGAAAAAAGCGCACAGAAACTGTATTAATTAAATCACTGCTTGGCCAACCACTATAGCATATTCCTAGCAAGTTCTTACGTATTAAATTAACCCATTTCTATTATTTTATATTTTACCACAAGGTTCATAGCCTACCAACAAGGTTTCAGCTGGTAGCTAATGTCTTTCCCCTCTAGCTGCTACATGGCATCTCCCTGACTACACCTTCTTTCTCCCAGCATTCAGTTTAGTTTTCCCTACCTACCTCTATTCTGCCCTGCCAGGCCCAAGACAGATTCTTTATTCATTAACCAATAAAAGCAACACACATACAATAGGACTTCCCATATCATCCACTGACCTCTATACAAATACTGTAGCTTGCGTGCACACATGTAAATAAATGCAATATAAAATTTAAATATTTTAAACATGTGTCTAGTGTGTCTTGCTTTACAGTTCTTTCTATATGATGGGCTCTTTGGTTCTGTGTTTCCAACTCTTCCCAATTAAGACATGGTTAAGCAGCTTCAGTTGTCTAAACCAGGCTTCCCAAACAAGGAGTGCACCAATATTGAAGGTTTTTAAAAATTTATCTAGCCTTTACCAAGTTGCTGTCTGTCTCCACAAATTTATTCAGGGAGAGAATGGCTGGAGGGCAGACGATTCCCTCCAGGTCTTCTCTGAACTTGGCTTCCTGGAAGTCAAGTTTTCTTAGTTATTTGTAAGATAACAGGCCGCTGGAGAGCACTGGCCACTTCCTTGGCTTGTGCTTTTTCTAGCAGAGACTCTGAAGCTAATTTCAGGGGCAGCTGCTTAGAGCTCTGGGCTTCACAGACTGCCTGAGTGAACTTCCCCTGAGTGGCCCAGTCTGAAAGAGATCTATCTGTCTGAGTTCACTGGCCAGAGCAGCTGCCCATGACAGCTATTTCCAGGCTCTTCCATATACACTTCAGAAGAACAGGTTCCCCACTACTCCAGAGAGCGTGGACTCTTCTCTCTAGCCTGCCTGTTTTATGTCTGCTCCACAGATGTCTGGCCAGTGAACCTCTCCAGAGCTCTCCTCGTGAGGGTGGATGAAAGGTGATGCTTACTAACAGGATGCCCTTCTGGGTTAGCTGCATGGCTAATAAAGACAGAACTGTCACGACACAGATGAAAAGCCTGCCCTAGTAGAACCTACCACTATGAGAGTTCACTACAGACTTGACAACTGAGTATCAGAAAGTTCCTCTCCCACAACTCTGCCAGGTGGAAGGCAGGCTCAGGTTTGGTAAGAACCCCTCTCATGGACTGTGGGTTCCCTACTTCCTGTTGCAGCCTCTGTTGATGGGAAAGGGGCAAGTGGGCCTTTCCCTTCCATAGGGTCACTAATCCCATTCATGAGATCTCCACCCTCATAATGTCATTCCAAACGCCTCAAGTACTATCATGTTGGAGCTGGAGTCTCAACATAAGAATCTGAGGAGTTCAAAGACAGCCCATCCATAAAATGAGAGCATAGAGAAAGGTTCTACAATAATCCATGACTTCTTATTTGTGATAGAGATGGTACCACAAACCAACCCACAAGCATTTGACTGTGTTGTTCATAGGTCTAGACGTTTACATACACAAAAAGATAAAACAAAAAACAAAAGTACTCCTCTCGCTAAGAAAACAAGGATATTTTTATGCTAAATTCCATGAGAGTGAACCAGGGGAGACCTGGTTAGGAAGAGGAAGACGTGTTGGGAATGTTTGTCACCTGTCCTCAGATGCCCTACCCTTGAGTGGCACCTACCAGGGTGACTTGAAGATCTTGAAGTCACTGTCTTCCTGGTCTAACTTACCACCTCTCCCACTATGACTTTGATAGCCCTGGCACAAGCCTCACCTCCTACCTCTCTCCTCAGCCCTTCATTTCTCTTTGAATTTTCAGTGTGAAACTACTTTCCTGGTTCGGCTTCTTATTTGCTTCGCTTTTTCAAAAGTAACTTTTTGCATAGTGTTATAGAGGGATAGACATCAAAATGTATGCATTTTAATGTACGGCCTAATGGGTTTCTACACGTATGCACACAGATATGGCAATATCCTAATCAGAATCAAGGCCCTCATTATCTTATGTGCAGTCCTTTAAGTCACTATAAATTAGATGCTTTGTTCTTGAATTTTCTGTCAATGAGATTGCACGGTATGTGGTCTTCAGTGTCTGACGTCTCCCCCTCAACATGGTATTTCCCAGACTCATCCATATTATTTTCTTAAGACTTCTTTGGTGTGTGTGTGTGTGTGTGTGTGTGTGTGTGTGTGTGTGTGTGTGCATCAGATCCCTTGGAACTAAAGCTACAGGTTGTTGAGAGCCACCATTGTGGGCGCTAGGATCTGAACTCTGGTCTTGAGCAGCAAGTGCTCTGAACTCCTCAGTCATTCTCCAGCCCCTTCCTCTGTATTCCTGTGCCTCCCAGCGACTTAGTCCTTTGTGTGACTGAGAATATCACTGTGTGGACAGGCACACACTACTCGTTTATTCATTTGTGTACTGGCATAGCCTTTTGGGGCTATGAATAAAATGACTCTACACTGTCTTCATTTAAGGGTTGAAAGTACCTATCTCATATTTGTTCAGTGCCGACTACTAACACGGTAGGAACACCCTAGGTGCCATGGGCAGGTTAACCTTTATTTCTCATCACATTTGCTCCCCTCTCCTCCCCTCTCCTCCCCTCCCTCACCCTCTCCTCTGCCTCCTTCTCCTCCCCTTGCCCCGGGCAGACACATACATGTACAAACATGCAGAGGTCAGAAGTTAACCTCAGATGTCATCCTCAATCTCTCTTCACCTTTGCTTTGGAGCCACTATTTCGTCACTGAAGCTGGAGTGCTCCAGTTCAGCTAGACTTGCAGATCAACAAGCTCAGGATGCTCCTATCTCTGTGCCTGAATCCCAGGATCTGGGGTCACAGGTGAACACAGCCACTCCCAGCCCTTTCAGGTGGCTTCTCAGAAGCAGAACTCCGGTTGTCACGTCTATGCAGCAACAACCTTACTGACTGAGATGTCTTCAGCCCAGATCCCTCTCCTACTGGGAAGTGAAGTGCATGGACGAGAGCCAGGCAACCATTCCACAGACCCTGAAAACAGCTCTGTGGTGTGATTTCTCGGCGTTAACGATCTAAATAAATCGGGCCTGTCTCACCTCGGCTAAGCTGCTTGAAAAATGACGTTTTACAGCCTGCATAGATCAGGTTGGTCCTTTCTCCCTTTGAAAGTTATCCTCAGTAGAAATTGTCTCTCTACCTAATGAACCAATATTAGTTTAACTACATGCTGTTAATTAAGAGCAGAGCTTTATACATGCGTTTCCTCTTGGGAAAAAAAATACGAATATCATACTTCAAAGTTCCAGAAACAGAAGAGTGGCCCCAGAATTTACAAGCCTGCCTTAATGGCTATGGTGAATTTTCTTTGAAGGGCATCTTACTCCCGGAGACCTTGTTCTATTTCCAAGGGAGATCTGACCTCAGATGAGTCTTTATAGCCCAGGTCATTAGCTTTTGTATGCGAGGAGACTTTTTAGCCTAGATGCTCAGTCTCTTTTTTATCTCAAACCATTTTCCCAGAAAGTCCACGTGAATTATGGTCACAAGAAAGAAAAGGCCAGGGCTGAGATGCTGCTTCATGAGGCATAGAGTTTGCATCCAAACCCAAGAATGTGAGTGCCGATCACAGCACCCGCATGAAGCTGGACAAGGTGGCACATGTGTCTAGAATGCCAGCACTCTGTGCACATTGGGGAGGCAGAGGCAGGAGACTCTCCAGAAGCATGTAGGCCCCTGTCCTGGCACAAGCAATAGTGAGCAATAGAAGAGAGGCTGCTGTCCTACACAAGGGAGATGGTGAGGACTGGTACCACAATTGTTCTCTGACCTCCACATGCACTCCCTCTGTGACACACATGTGCCACATGCACACATATGATCACTCGTACCACACACATACAGTAAAACCACACTCATAGATAATTTTAAAAAGAAGTGGGGGGAGAGAGGGAGCCAAAGCCAGATCTGCTGTGCATTCCAGCTGAAGATTCACGAAAGTTCTTCCAGAAGAGAACCCTAAAATAAGGAATTATTTTCACGTATCAAGAAGAGGTCCAAGGGCACACGAGCTGAGAGAAGTCTGTGAGTTGCTTCACGTCATATAACCTGACAGAAACAGCTCACGGGGAGGAAAGATTTCTTTTAGGTCACATGGTTTCAGAGAGCTCAGTCCAGTGTGGTGGGGGAGAGGGGATGGGTCATCGCAGAGGAACTCACAGAATGGCAGCCAGGATGTAAAGAATGGGGATACAGAAGGGACCAATGCTAGATAACCTTCCAGGGGTGCCCCCATATTGTAAGCTACTTCCTCCAAATAGGCCCCCTGGCCTCCTTTTACCATCTCCCAAAGATTCCATCATATCAGAAATCTGCCAAAGGATGAATTTCTTGGCTCCATCATGGGTGTCTCTCATTGTCCCCAAGGCATCTATTAATTTAATCAATTTGGTAATTAAGATGGATCATAAGAAGAGAAAGGAATGAGCATAGTGGGTATGGTCTCAGAAAAGTTCCCATTCTGAGTCATGATTCAGCCACATTGGCACAGTGAAGAATACACACGTCGGTGTTGTCCACCAGATACCAAAGCTGGGGACTGATCACCCACAGTTCCAACCTCTGCTCACAGGCAGATGGAGTCGGTTGACCAGAGAGAGCCTCCAAGAAGAGTCTCCAGCACTGACCAGGTGAAGTGAGGCTACCTTCCTCGCTATCCTACCAGGAATGACCCTAACTAAAGAGAGGTAGGGAGGCACCAGTCAAGCTGTGGAGCCGAGCTCTAGAGCAGACATGGGACAGCCCGCCAGCTATGCAGGTCAGTTCCATGTCTTCCATTGGCAGAGTAAGAATGTGTGGCATGCTTCCCCATTTGTTCTGGTAGT
Organism: Microtus ochrogaster; assembly: GCF_000317375.1. Classification (NCBI taxonomy): domain Eukaryota; kingdom Metazoa; phylum Chordata; class Mammalia; order Rodentia; family Cricetidae; genus Microtus; species Microtus ochrogaster. The sequence goes on along the minus strand of NC_022015.1, from coordinate 8,618,231 downwards.
CAGTGCATCTGCATCCCTCCTGTCTGTGTGGTTCTTGAGGTTAGTACAGTAGGGAGAAGGGGCAGTGGGCTGGCTGTTCCGTTCGCAGTGAGCTTGGGACAGTCACTTGAACTCTCCAGAACTTGCTTCTCTCTATTTAGAACTGGGAAGATCGAGACACTATCATCTTAGTAGAGATGTTGAAAGAAAGCTAACACTAGTTCTATGTCTATGCTTAAGAAAGCTGGACCTCTAGAATGCCTGATAGAATCAATTAAAACAACGTTCTCCTACGGTGAATAGCAGCTGTTGGGACCCCAGAGTTTGTGTTCCGCCCTCCCAAACAACCTTATACTGAAGCCCTAACCTGAAATATGATGTTTGAAAGTAGACGTTGAGAGTTAGGCAAAGGAAGATATGATGAGGCTATGTTATGCTTCGAATTTGAAATGTCCCTCACAGGCTCATATCTTGGATGCTTGGTCCTCAGATGGTGCTGTACTGAAGACTGTGGAGTCTCTAGAAGATGGACCAAGCTAAGAGGTCACTGGCAGTGGACCTATGAAGGCTATGCCTGCCATAGTCTCTACTTTTTGATCCAAGGCCACCTGAAGAACCACTACCTCATGTTCCTGACACCCACCA
>NC_022015.1:8565462-8616402 GCF_000317375.1 Microtus ochrogaster | reverse complement strand
AGAAGTTTTAGAGAATTAATTGACTACGCATTTCAGAAGCACTGTTCGGATGAATCACTATCTGAAGAGAGCTTAGCTTATCAATTTTGAGTCCCGCTGGAGATAGATAACATTCTGAGAAATGAAAAGCCACTCTGGGAAATGTGTGGGCAGCTGGGACAGTACTCACCCAGGGCAAGAAGTCTGTCTGTCTACAGAGAATCTGCTGGGGATTGGGGCTGGCCTTTTTGCCTACACCTACGTATTATTTCTGGGACTCCCAATTGCCCCCTTGTTCAGGAAGATTATTTTAAGGTGTGTTACTTTTGTTTATGCTGCATTTGTTTAACTCTGTGAAGGTGTGATTCTTTGCCTATCTAAAACACCTGATGGTCCTCATAAAGAGCTGAGCAGTCAATAGTGAGGCAGGCACAAGGGTAGGCAGGGCTGGCAGGCAGAAAGTATTATATAAATAGGAGGCGAAATGAGGACTAGGAGGAGCAAAGAGAGAACAAGGGAGGAGGGCATCAGGAGCCACCCATTCAACCACGCAGCCACTCACAGAGTAGGAGTGAAAGTAAGATACCCAGAAGTAAGAAAGAAAAAAGCCCAGAGGCAAAAAGTAGTCAGGATAATTCAAGAAAAACTGGCAAGAAACGAGCCAAGCTAAGGCCAGGCTTTTATAATTAAGAATAAGCCTCCATGTGTGATTTATTTAGGAGGTAGATGGTAGGCCCCTCAAAAAGCCAAATGAATAAAATATCGCATGATACCCCTTGGGTTCCATGCTGAATACCAGGGAGGAGGAGGCTCTTCCCATGTTGGCTAGTGTTCCACAAGGCAACCCATAAGTAGCCAAAACCTTTACTGCCAGTCAGTGCTAGTGAGCTTGGGATACTAGGACAACTGAAGATAAACAACCACAGTACCGAGATGACAGCAAGCATCTCCTAGTGCTCAGAGCAACTGTGTGCCCAGAAGATTTTAGACTGCACAGCTTCATCATTTTGCCTACTCAGGCTCATCTTTCTCCTTTATGATCTAAATCGCAGAACAGCTCAAAGGTGAACGAAGACAATAAAGAAAAGTAAAGGGGAAACCCTCGCCTAAGGGGCTGCCCCTCATTTAGGAGAGTAACTAGCAAACACAAAGCCCTGGATCCCACCCCCAGCACCTTATAAACCAAGCGTGATGGCATGCACCTGCCAATCCAATGCTCTGGAAGTGGAAGCAGAAACAACAAATATTTGAGGTGATCCTTGGCTGCATAGCAAGGTGGGGGGCCAGCCTGCTGTGTGTGAGGGTCTATCTCAAAGTTGGGGGGCCAGCCTGCTGTGTGTGAGGGCCTATCGCGAAGTTGGGGGGCCAGCCTGCTGTGTGTGAGGGCCTATCTCAAAGGGATGGGTAGAGAAAGAGGGACACACACACACACAGAGAGAGAGAGAGAGAGAGAGAGAGAGAGAGAGAGAGAGAGAGAGAGAGAGAGAGATCAGACATAATAAAATAAAAAAGAAGGAAAAGGGTTCCACCCACCTAACGAAACCCCGTTTTGTGAATGTTACAGGCCCTGGACTAATCAGAACTGTACCCCCTCCTCCACTAGACAGAGACCTCTTAGGATGCTAAGAGGTGGTGGACTTTGTGTGGGCAGATGAACCAACTCAGTTTACCTCTCCAGATCTGTTCATGAGGTATTTAGTCATCATCTCAACATTTGTCTATGATTTTGTCAAACATGATTAGCAACAACTATTCCTGGTACCCATGGAAGATGGTTCCAGAACATATCCCCTGCAAGATCAAACTTCATGTGTGTGTGTACATATATATACACATACACTCAAGCTCTTTATGAGAGATGATGAAGAATTTGCATATAACGAGCATACATGAGCTGTATCCTATAAATAATTGTTATATTATTTAAAAAGACCTAACACACTGCAAATGTGGTGCGAAGAGTGATCATCCTGAATTGTTTAGAGAGTAATGATGAGAAAAATACCTGCCTTGACTGAGTCTGTTTCCTGCTGCTGTAAACGAAACACCTGAGGCTAGGTGCTTTATAAAAATAAGTCTATTTCACTCATAGATCTTGGGTCTCATGAGGACCTTCTGGTCGTATCACAGGATGCCAGATAGCATTGTGTTGGTGGGGGGTGTGCAACAAGGAGTGATCACATGACAAGACAGGAAGCCAGCGATCAGGAAGGGGCTAGTCTTGCTCACAAGAACTTACTCAGCATCCCACAGGAACTACTGTGGCTGGAGAACAAGGGCTAGAGGCTGACAACATCAAGACCAGCATGTGAAGGAAGTCACTTTGCACAGGAGAACTGGAAGCCTTTTGTCCCCTGAGCTTCATTTGATGAGTACAGCATGGGAGAGAAAAGCCCAGAAAAGAAAAGTTAGAAGCAGGGACTATGTAAAGTCCTCAAAGGGACACTAGTGGCCCTGGGCTTTGAGGACTCCTTCCTCAGCTCATTAGCGTGATCCCTTCTCTGGGACTGCCTTTCCTTTCTTAATAAGCTGCCTGCATTTCTACTTCTAGCCATATGTCCCTGTGTAATTCTTTGCCCTGGGACACTACTACATGAGAGCCTGTGATCCTGTGCCCTGAACGCAGAGCCACAACTCAGCACTAATCACACTGTGTCTTTTTAAATCTCCTTTTAGATTCCAGCCTAGACAGCCCAGAGCCTAAACATGCCTGCCCTGGCATTCTGGCTTTCTCGCTGTTTGTCTGACCTCTGTGACTAACTTAAAAGGCTTGGCTTTTTTTTTTCCATCTCTCTCCTCCTGGCAGCTGCCAGGGTTTTCAGCTCATTTCTCCTGTTGTGTTTCTCTCAAACTTTAATAAAATTGTGTTTTTAGATCCTGTTCCCAGGCCACTTTCAAATTATTTTATTAGCAGGACTAAGAACCCCAAAAGGGGACCTAGTTTCTCTGGTAACACTCCATCAATCCCCCTGCAGGCAGCATCTCCCCCAAACTCCCATTAGATTTCACCTCTTAAATATTCTACCACATCAATACCACCACAGTGGAGACAGAGCCTCCAACCCTGGAAGGATAAAACATAATCCTAGCTATAATATATATATTCTGTACAGATAGAACTTTAAATATATGTATTTTTTTCAATCCATAGTTAGTTGACTACAAGGATAATGAATCCAGATATGGAGCCCAATTTTCAATCTATTCAGTAATTTTTTGCTCACTAAAGTTTGCTTCTTCTCTGCAGACTTTTCTTCTTCACAGCAAAGTCCTCATAAGAACTAACTCGGCATCCCAATAAACGGCTGTGGCCAAAGAACTGTGGTTTCTGCATGAATACTTCCAGCACTGAGGTCATTTTTAGACAGTTACGGAAACGGTGAAGGATCCAATATATGCACATTCCCCCTAGACTTGTTCTTGCTCGCCCTGGATCTCAGCTCTTACACAATAAGCAAGCATCCTCTTTGCAGTCTATGGTGTGTGGTTTTCACGTTTTTGTGCTTTTTTATGGTAATTTCACTGTTGACAATGTCCCGGAGTGCAGTCCTGAAGTGGTCTCTAGCATTTAGAAGCACAAAGAGACCTACCTATGGATAAAAATGCTGTGTCGGCAAAGCTTCTTTTGGGCACGAGGGGCAGAGCTTTTGGCAGCAAGCTCAATGCGCACAAATCAGCCATGTAAATCAAATGAGGTGTCTTTAAGAAGAAACACGCTAGCACAAGATTGTGAATTGATCATGTCATGGAAATGTTGTGGCTCACAGGACGCTAACATGTTTCTCGGGTCCAGTACGCCTGAACTCAGAGTTCACAGTGACTTTACAGAACATCACTACTGCAAATAATGAGAACCAATGTGGGTATTACATAGAAGGTATCACGTTAGATTCTAGGAAGAGATAGATAGATAGATAGATAGATAGATAGATAGATAGATAGATAGATAGATAGATAGATAGATAGATAATAGACAGAGAAAGAGACAGACAGACAGACAGACAGACAGGACAAGACAGTCTCCAATCAGGTGGCCAATATGCATACCATCATCCCAAATGCAGCATACAGTGAGAGGTGAAACAGTACAAGCAATTATAAAACCTAGATTTGAGCCCGAATCACTAGAGAGAAATATTAAAGGAGGATATGTTACCTGAATTAGTTGGGCATTTTGTCATCTGTAAAAATCAGATGACTGATTAGACTTTATTCAGGGAGCAAAAGTGTTTATTTGCCAGGAATTCAAAATGAATAGAGCCTTCAAGATCAGAGGGACTATGCAGAATGCCCATGTGACCAGAGCAGAGACCCTGTCACCAGGGTGACTCATCGCCTCATTTTGTGACCTGCATTTGCAGGTTTTCCTATCCCCACAAGTTCAATTGGCTTATGTTCTCACCTTTGTTCTTGAGAGGAAGTCTTCACTCCTATACTGCTGTGCAGTCCTAGACCTTGGTCCATCCATGCAGGATGTCATTCTGTTGCTCCAGGATTCCCCCTAACTCTGAAGTCAAGTTCTCTTCTGTCCTAGCTAGGTTTCTCCGTTGCTGTGGTAAACACCATGATCAAAAGCAGCATTGGGAGGAAAGGGTTTATTTGGCTTACCAGACACTCTCCATCACTGCAGGAAGCCAGGACGTGAAGCCAGATGGGCAGGAACCGGTAAGCAGGAGCTGATGCAGAGACCATGAAAAGTGCTGCTTATTGGTTTGCTCCTTGTAGCCTGCTCAGTCTTATGCCACACAGTAGCAGAGTTGGTCTCACTCACACTGATCATTAGTCAAGAAAATGTACCACAGGCTTGCCTGCAGAGCAATCTGATGGAGTTAAGGTTAGTTACATCTTCCTGAATAACTCACATTTGTGACAAGTTGACAAAAACCTAACCAGAACATCTCCCCTTGCAACAGATGGTTTGGCTTTTCAGAGTTCCCATTTTCTCTTGTTTTTAAACAAAAGGCATGCAAGTCAGGAGTGTTGGCACACATCCATAATGCCAACACTTGAGAAACTGAGGCAGGAGGATCACGAGTTAGAAGGCAGCCTAGGTTACCTAGCAAGACCCTGTCTTAAAAGGGGGTGAGGTTGAGTCTCGGGATGAAGCTCAGGGGTTCAGTTGCCTAGTAAATTAATGCCTCATGTCTGGTCCCAGCAACAATACCACAACAGATATGAAACCTTTGAGATTCTGTGCCAACAAAATATGACAGGCAGTCACACCCTGTCTTTGTGCTTTTGGGGAGTTTAAACACATGATACATGACACACGTACTTCTCTCCAGCCTGAGTGTGACTCTGAAGTCAATTAATTTATGTTCAATTATTTATTCTGCTGTAATGCCTCCTCCAATTACTGATAGATAATTGCATGAGAGGAAATGAAATCTAACATGTGGCGCTAATGGGAGATCATTTTACGGGCAAATCCCTGGCTTGGAAACACTTGCTGAGATGGGGCACAGGTGATTTACTACAAGAAAAGCAGGGAGCTGGGCCCCCCTTTAATTAGCTCTTTAACTTATTTAATGATGCATCCTAGGTGTCGGAAGCTGTTATTGTTTAAGGGTTTAATGTGCCATAGAACGCGGAGAAAGAAGAATTGGAAGGAAGAAGACAAAATTCTTTAAGGAGTCAAATTCTAATCCAAGTTTGCTCAGCGCTCTGTATCAGTTTTTCTTCCCACTCTGGGCATTGGGGGTTTGGGAAGGAACTCTGGGTAACCTCATGTTGATGTGGATTTCTCTCTGTATGCTGTGAATATCATTGGCTAATAAGGGAACTCTTTGGGGCCTATAGCAGAGCTATAAGGGAAGAGAACTAGGTGGGGAAAACTAAACTGAATGCTGGAAGAAAGGAGGCGGAGTCAGAGAGAAGTCACATAGCCCCGCCAGAGCCTCACAGAACTGTAGCCGGTAAGCCACAGCCATATGGCCATACACAGATTAGTAGAAATGGGTTAAATTAATATGTAAGAGTTAACCAATAGCTAGCGCTAACTAACTAGTGGCCTCTTCCCACAGTCTTGTGGCAAAAGGATCTTAAAAGCTTACACTCCAAGCTAGCCACCACGCATAGCTCTGCTCCCCGCTTCTACAGTAACCACCCATGGCAAGCTCCGTGTTTCCACTTCGAGCTTACCTGGACTGAAACCAAGAGTACAGGTGGAAAGAGGAGACAATGTGTACTTTTTCCAAAACTGAACTGGACTTTTGATTTTTCTGGATTTCATTTCAAAGGGAAGGTAGCAGCTTAGTTTTGTGGTTATGTCTCATGGCCTCCTTCTTTGGGGGCCACCCCCAAAGTGTTAGCAACTGCGAACCTGCTTCCAGTTGCTGCCTGCCTCCTGGGTGGGAGTATAGAATTCTGCTGTCAGGATACTCTCTTCCTGCACCTCCCTCTCACCCTTTTTCAGTGCTGCCCCACGTTCAGCCTCTCCTCCTGTCGCTGGTTATGCTGGTTAGACCCCTCTTTGAGCTTTTTTTTTACATGAGTTAGGCTCTAGAGGTCATAGGTCAGAGAAATTGGGGATGAGAATATGAAAAAGGAGACAATGTAAAGTATCTGAATTCTACCTCCTGCTCTTTACAGGACTCAATAGGAGACCCGGATTCAGAGGCATGCTGAGCCCAGGGAATCAACTGGTTTTCATTTTCCCAAGATCTGAGATAGACTGTGTTGAGCAGAGGACAGCTTGTTTCCAGGCACAGCTTCTTCCCTAACGGAAAGGTAAAATTCTTCAGAGCAATGTAAAGTGAATGTGGCCTTGTCCTTGGACAGGCGTGTGGCTGGCTGTTTATTCCCTGCCTTGATGCTCTTCACTGTTAAATGGGGATGACAGCATGATTCTTGGAAGGATTAAAAGATGCAGTCAAGGTGCAGCATTTAGCAGAGCTCTTGATATAATGTAGGGTCTTAGTGGATGTTAGTTAACTGTGAATTACCATCACCCCATCACCATTGCCACTGCCATCCCCATGACTACATCCCTTGACCGTGCTGTAATATTTGAGTCATTCCTTAAAACAGAAGCACCACTGGAGGGACCCTTCATTCACTGCTAGAAATTGACATAAAACACTTCCCTTCTTCTTCATGACAAGAAACAATGCTCTTATTAGCTTCCCTTGCCATGAGGGAAAATAGCTGGCAGTGGCCAAATACTTGATGAATGAGTATCTCAATTAACAGATGAGTTAGAAATGGAAATACCTCTTTAAGATACGTCATCTACTTTGAGTGTCTATATACTCGAACTAGAAAGAACTGCAACAGGACTAAGGGATCAAGCCCCCACTCCCAGCAGTGGGCTGGATGGCTCTGGGTGGCACACGCCTACACTAAAGTTTGTCCTTTGTTTTCCTGCTCCCCATCTCTAAGTAGATTTGGCACACTACAGAGGAGACCTGCAGCAACTAGAGAGTGGGAGATGTGAAGGGAAGGATTAGGGCTGCCAGGCAGAACGCAGGAAGCCCACCTGAGTGTGAAATTCAGATAAACAACAGAAATCTTCTAGCATGTCTCAAAGTCTTGCGTGAGCATCTGTTTTATTGTTGATGTTTTGATTTGTTTGGGTTTGTCGCTGAATCTAAAAAAAAAAAAACACACTACAAAGAATGCCCGATTCCCTGGTTGGCATACAAAATATAAGCAATTAAGGAATTCCTGTTTGGCTAAGTCTAATCGGAGTGCCTCTGTAGGAGAAAAGACATAGAAGACACACACTGTTCGTCAGTCAGGCTCTGCCTGAAAAGAAATGGAAACTGGCTTCATGAACCAGCATGCCCTTCTCTTTACACTGTGTCCTTTACCCCTTCCCATCCCACTGTCTTGGGATGTAGGACATTAGTCTGTTCAGAGAACACAGAAGTGGGAACAGGGAAGGCTTTCCAGTAGCCAACTTAGGTCGGGACCTTACCTAATCCACATGATGAGCTCCAGATATTAATAACCCCCAAGAACTCGGCTGGGTATCACACTTACATGAAATTTACTACTCCAGAATATCTTGGTATTTGGGAAATCATGACACTTTTCTGGTTTTTACAAAGTCTTCACCAAACCCTTGGCATGTATTACATTACCTAGTCCTTAGAACTGCCAGATGAAGTAGAAGTTAAGGGCAGAGAGTTAAAAACTAAACCTTAAGTTAAAGAATATCATTTCTCATCAGGTTGACTCTATTACTAAATGGTCCCCTAGTAAAACCACCTCTGGCTATTTCCTCTAAAGAGCTAAAAGCACAGGTGCACACAAGTGCTGGCCATACATAAATGATTATAGTAATTATAATCATAATTCCATGTCTTTGTTGGGTAAAATCTTGGATGAACTACAGTGCATCCATGAAATGGAACACTACTCAGCAAAAAAAAAAGAGCCAACTGATATTATATAGTTAAATGAGTTCAAAGGCAATATTTTAAATAGAACAAATCAGCTTCAAATTATTACATACTGTGTGATTTCACTAATCTGACATTGCTATTTCATTTTATCTGTGTTTCTTTTTATGTGTGCACATATGTGTGGGTTCCCATAGAAGCCTGACGAGGCTATCAAATCTCTGAGCTGAAAATACAGATGTTTATGAGCCAGCTGACATGGGTGCTGAGAACAGAACTCAGATGCCCTGAAAGAGCAGCAAACACTCTTAACCGGCCCAGTTCACTAAAGTAACATTTTTAAAAGACAAAATTGTGACGACAGAGAGAAAACAGGTGGTTTCCATGAATAAGGATGGGCTGTAGTGTCAGAGGACAGCATGAAGGGGTCTGCTGAGGAGAGGGGTCATTTCTTGATCTCGTGTGCAGCGGCAGCTCTGTGAACCTCTGCCTGGACAGCCATAGAACTGTACACAAACCTCAAGTTTATTCCAGACCCTTGCAAAGATCAGTTGAAAAATGGAGAAGTAGCAGATTTGTGAGATGGGAATCCAAACCTCAGCATTTCAATCTTAGGAAACAACATCCTAAAGGCAGCTACAGTTTAGCTGAAAAAGTGGTTCAAATAACAGATGTTACACATCTATAGCAATATCCCTTCCATCTTGAATACACAGAAGTGTTAATATTATATTTTTTATACATATCTTGAATGAACAGAATATCATACACACAAATAGATACAGACATACCTCAGCCATACATATACCAAATATTATATGTGGACATATAAGCATCTGTAATAAATATTATATGCCAAATACCTACTTATGCATGCACCTAATACATATACACTGAATATTTCATATTTACACATACACACACACACATCTTTTTTATATGCTGAATATAGTCACATGCCTATCTGTATACGGATGTTATATTTTTTTCATCTTCTAAGAATTTAGTGGAGTGGCCCAAGAAGTCCTTGAGGAATATCTTGAATCTTTGGCGTCTAGGATCCTGATTGCCTAATTATTTAGTTTTCCAGCAAGATGAGCACTTGGCTGTCATTCCTTCTGTGGGGAAACTCTCAAGTCACCACAATGGTCTTCACAGCCCCATCCCTGAGCCCCAGGCTTTCATATGTATCCTGGGGATCCAAAGGCTCATCAGCCCCATGTCAATATCTACATCCACCTCTTCCTAGCATGACTAAACAGCCCTGATCATCCCTGGCCAGGATCTGCCACCTACTCAAACCCAAAACAAAACCTCCAAAACTGGAACAATTTCTCTCCCATTCAGTAAATGGTACCAGTACCACCATTATGACAGTCACTCAGTCTAAACTCCGGGCATCACTATGAACTCCATCAATTCCAGTGCACCTACTCCATCACTCCTCTCTATCCTCACTGCTTCCCTCTCATACGGTCCCCATGTCACCTGGAAGGCTAGGAAAGCCATGTCTTTGACTTCCCAGCTTCCATATTCTCCCTGCTGTAGCATAACCTACCTATTTTTTTAAGTAACATGACACCTTTAAAAACCTACAGACCCGTCTTTCATGCTTAAAAATCATCTTTTGCCATACATGATTTTGATTTTTTTTCCACTTTTTGATGCCATCTCTTCACAATATGCATCTGCCCATATTTCAACTACGTTTGTTTGTTTGTTTGTTTGTTTGTTTGTTTGTTTTACTGTGTGTCTACTAGATCAAACTAACCCCTCCTCCTAAAAGTCTTGTTCTTGCTGTTCCCAAGGGCTAAATTACTGTTCCCCTGAACAATGGCTATTTTCCCCTTCTGATGAAAGTCTCATCTTTGATAAGATTTACGGATTCAGTGCTAGGTAGTAGCCTTTTGTCAACTTGTGACAAGCTAGGATCACCTAAGACGGAACCCCAGCTGAGGAATGTCCCCATCATATTGGCCTATAGGTAAGTCTGTGAGGGCATTTTCTTGATTAATAGTGGGTATCTCACTATGGATCATACCACCCCTGGGCTGCTGGACCTGAGTTGTATGAGAAGGTAGACTGAGCAAACAACAGAGAGCGGACCACTAAGCAGCACTTCTCCATGGCCCCTGCTTCAATTCCTGCCTCCAGGTTCCTGCCCTGATTGAGTTCCTGCCTGACTTCCCTCAGTGACAAACTGGACCCAGAGAGTTAGAAGATGAAATAACCCTTTCCTCCCCTGACTTGCTTTCAGTCATAGTGCTCATCATAGCAGCAGAAAGCTAACCAAGCAGACTCCAGACTGAAGACCTTCTTTCTACAATCATCCAAGAACCGACTATTTTTTCTTAGAAGAATAGCCTTTTGTTAATAATCGCCAAGCACACAGGATTCGAGAGTGTGTGTGTGTGTGTGTGTGTGTGTGTGTGTGTGTGTGTTTTCTCTGCTGGAGCTTTCATGCCAAGGACAAAGCCAGCCGTGCACCCCGTCAGCTCTCCAAACAAATGAATGTGTGTGAAGACAAACAACTGGAATATTCCATCAGAGGCTCTCAGAGACGGCTGGTGCTGCCTAGCATATCCCAGGGGACACACTCAGAGTGGAAAGAAAAATTCAAAGGTGCAAAAGACTTCAGAGGAAAACTAGAGCCCAGGGCATGGGAATGGAGAGAATGTCTTTTGGTAGGCATGGCAAAATGTCAACCCTGAGCAGCGGGAGCCTCTTCTGTTCCTTCTCCTAGGGTGAAGAGCAGGGCAGGTATTAAGAGAATGAATTGACGTGTTTACTGGGCCACATCCCCCGCAACATCCGTGAAGCACAGGAAAGCCTCTCCAATCAGCAATTTACATGGGCAAACTTAAGATATTGAACCATGGTGATTTATGGTGACAATTAAGAACATATTACCAAAGTCTATTTTACCATTAACACCCCGGGGACAGAACTACTTTTAAATCTTCCAGCTGGTCCCTCCCAAGAGCCTTGGGTCTTGGCTATGGATTTAGAGATTATAAATTTTACAAAGAATGAGAAGTGTAAGAGGAGTCTTGAACAGCAAATAATGAGTTTAGCCAGCATCTTGACTTCTGGGTAAGATTTACAATGTCTGTCTGCCTGAGGCAGGGGAATCCATTCTGCAGCTTATTGCCTCTATCACTTACAGTTTTAGCTCTGGATGTGAGAGTCTGTCCCTCTGATGGGATTCTTTACGGAAACCAATGTATATTGCTTCAGTGGGTCTGTCAAGCCAAGAATGTGGAGACCAGAAAGCCATGGCTGCCTGTGAAGGTGGTGCTGGGGCTTGAACCCTGGGCTTTGCACATCCTAGACAAAAGCTTCACCAGCTGAGCTGCATCCCAGCCCAGGAATCTGCATGTTCTGCAGACGAGTCCAGTGCTTGGTAAACTTTGGGGAAGTGTGTCCTAGTTATGTTGATGTGAAGGACAGTCTTCGGAGAAGAGGTCACCTCTGGGGATCACCAGAAAACACATCTTTTTGCCTTCGGCTATTTTCCTCTGAGAAGATAACTATCGGGGCTCCATGGAGTGAGAGAGAAATGAAATTCCTGACACATGCTCATTGTGTGAAATCTTTACCCTTTGCTGGACCTTCTACTAGCATGACAATATTGCTATAAAATCCTGGTGCGGTTTTGAGATGAGGTGTGTGACTACAATGTACTCACACGCTACTCGCTGATAATAGATCTAAAAACTAACATAACTTGAGAAAGTAACTAATGAATATCCAAGAATCTCGGGTGCTGCAGGGCTGGTGAGGGAAAATATTTTTACTGTACTTATAAACAATTTATCCATTCCCCCTCCACAGGCTGCCCATGTGGAGAGACACATAAAGCATGGCTTCCTCCGAGAATATATTAGATAATGGGACTTGGCTCCAAAAGAAGAGCCCAGATTTCCAGTACTGGCTGCTTATTAGACTTTCAGGCTATAGTGTTCTATCAAAGGTTGAGTGGACCAGCAAATATTACATATTCTGTACTAACACACACATATACACACACACACACACACACACACACACACACACACTGTGCAAACATTTCTCTGACAGGATACGTTTTCTTGGCAAGAACTGGATGTGATGCGGCACAGTGATAAGAGAATTGTGGAAATCCAACCTTTACTGGGGGTTTACGTCATGCGCAAGAATTTTGCATGGGTGATTCTTACCACAATGCTATGATTTAGGTGATTTCTTTTATCGCCATTTTACAGACAAGGAAGCAAAACCTTTAAAAAGACTTGTAAAAAGTAGAGAAGGGGGAGTATTTGAAACCCAAGTGGTTTGAATTGTCTGAATTCTGGAAACTTGTTCAGCTCAACCTCTTGTGCAAAGGACTTGATTACATATGTATGTATGTATGTATGTATTATTTATGTGCATACGTGCATATTCTTTTTATTGATTTTAAATTGTTTCTATTGTTCAACAGTCTATTTGGGTTTTTTGTTTGTTTCTTTAAGGAATTTTCAGCATTTTCACCTTCCATTCCCATCTCTCATCTCCCTCCTTCTCTCTCTAGAACACTTCTAGTCAATAAATCGCCTCTCCTACTCTTATGTCTTCTTTTTGTGTGGCTCGTAGAGTTTAGAACTTCTTGCCTGAGCATGGGTGGGGTGTTAATAGAGCAAAGATAACTTAGCAGTGACTACATCACTGAGGAAAACGACTCACCTCCATCAAAACCATCAATCTGGGGCATCATCAGCCCATCCTCCATCCATGATAAAATATTGAAGGACCCAATGTGCAGCAGGTTTTTCACAGGTAACCACAGCACACAGGTTGCACGGTGCAGTGGCCTGAAGGCAGTTTTGTGATGCACATCTCCCTATCCTCTGGTTTTTACAGATTGCCTCCACACTTTCTGCAACGTTCCCTGAACCTCGGGGAGATGGTTGAACTGTCCTCACTTGCTTTTTGCTTCCACTTACCAAGTTGCCATAGACCTAGTAGCACAAAACCCTGCACTAAGGAGCTCCCAAATGTGGGTGGAGTCTGGATGTGGCTTAACAGCTCAGAGTCTTGCCTGGGGTCCCTTCTCAAGGCACCAGGGGTAGTTGGCAATGTTCTCATGAGATGTTGACTGGAGAAAAGTTGCCTCCCAAGGATGGTCAGGTTATTGAAAGATTTCATTGTATTGACTGTGGAACTCATGATAGCTTGCTTCTTCAAGGATGAGCCTTTTTAGAGTCACACACACATGTGAATATGTCTAAGTATATTGATCCCCAGGGTACGACTTTGTTAGGATGGCTAGAACCCTTAGGAGTTAGGTCACAATGAAAGGAATTAGACCACTGGGCATGTCCTTGAAGGGGATACTGGAACCCTGGCCCCCTCTTCTAACCCCTTCTCTCTGCTTTCTAGACACTGTAAGATGGGTAGATCTCCCCATCGCCACATGTTCACACCATGATGCTATGCCTCAAGACAGGATTCAAAGCAATGGAGCCATCCATGAATTAAAACCTCTGAAACCAGGAGCCAAAATAGACCTTTTTTTCCTATGTACTCATGTATGTGTATCAGTGTGTGTGTGTGTGTGTGTGTGTGTGTGTGTGTGCACGTGAGTGTGAGAGCTAAAAACCAACACCAGATGTCTTCCTCAATTGCTTTCAACTTTGCTTTGCTTTATTTTGTTTCGTTGTTTTTGAGGCAGCTTGCACTGAACGTAGAGCTCACCAATTCAGCCTGACTAATTGACCGGCAGTCCCCAGAAATCCTCTTGTCTCTAGGATTACGGGTGTGTATTACCATGTCCACCTTTTCATGTGGGGGCTAGTCCTTGCACTTGCAGTGCAAGCACTTTGGTAACTGAGCCATCGCCCCAGATCTAACACATAGAACCTTTCCCTTTCAAGCTGTTTGTATTAAGTATCTCACATAGCACCAGAAAACTAATGCATGTGTAAAAAGAAGGTGGGAAGTGGCAGCACATACCTTTGGCATTTTACCTAACTTGATTGGGAACATGAGCTATGTCCCACCTCTCCCATATTCTATGGCTACAGCAGGTCATGTGTCCTGTGACACTAAAGGGGAGGTTATCATCAAAATACCATAGCAACGAGCAGGGACCCAGAGGCTCATGTCAGCCACCGAAAGTTTCATCTGCAGCATGTGACTGAATGTGGTTCTCAGGTTGTAAGGCTCTTACATCCAAAGCTTTAGGATACTGCCTGGGCAAAGACAAACTGGTGAGTGCCTTGCTTCCTGGCATTAGTAAGAAGGTACCAGCCACATCCCACCATAATCAGAGCATCATTTGGTCTTGTCCAGGTGATCTGGGATATTGTTTCAGAGACGGGAACTTATTTTCTGTATCTCCAGGGGGCTACATGAATCAAAGCCCCTAAAGCCACTGACATCTAAGACTGTCCCAGCAGGGTCTAATGTCTCCATGTCATTCACGTCCATGTGGGAATGTGTCCATCAAAGGTACTGGAACCTCCAAGCCCACAAGCTCCAAATATTGATATGCTTCCTTTCAACAGTCACACCTACTGTTTTTTATGGCAAGCCCACCCCATGATGGAAGCAGGTTCCCTCCTAGGGAGGTGCATTCTGGTGATAACCTCAGCATTTTCTCTTCCCATGCCTCTTTCAGCTCACGTTCACTGTTGTTTCTCCCCCACTTAAGACTGAGTCCATTTCCTAAGAGCAATTGTCTCCAGCTCTGATGTTAGGAAAATGTGCCTCATTGACCCCTCGGGTCTCCTGTGGTGATGTTGAGCTAAGGTTCCCTCTCCTCTTTTGATTTTTCTGCTGTTCTGTCTATCATTTAGTTTCTAGATTGCTCCCTGTCTCCTACAATCCATTCTGAAAGAAGAAAAAAAATCATAACCAAGTCCATTTAAGGATGTTCATATGTGCACAGGTATGGCGCCATGGCCATACACTGCAGCATGGGAAACCTACCAGGCCCCCCATGCACACATAGATAAGAGTTATGATTGATGTAGTTTATACATATAAAGTTCTTGGGCTGTAATGATTACATACAAATGCTTACCAATATTATTATCATAATTTACCTGCAACTTGACTGCATGAAATATAGATCACAAACTCCAAAACCTTTGTGAAATCTGGCCTGAAATTGACCACAATTAATGAAAGCAGAAGAAAACAAACAAACAAACACTGTGGAACTTTATTTGACTGTTCTCTCTCTCTCTGACTTCAACCTCTTTAGGACCCTCTCTGAAATATTTCCTTCATGTTTAAATATGCAAGTAACTGGGCCAGAAAATGGTTCATCGGGTAAAAGTGTTTGCCACCAAGACTGATGACCTGAGTTCTGTTGTTGGACTCACATGGTGGAAGAAGAGAAGCTGATACATCCCCCAGAGTTGCCCTCTGACCCACACACACACACACACACACACACACACACACACATGCACACAAACATTCACACAAATGTAATTTTAAAAAAGATCAAATTATTGTCATTACATGATCAGTAACAACACAATATTATTAATGATGATATTAATAACTTTTATTTCTGGAGTTATTTCTACATTCCAGGATATATTTTGAGATCTTTTTACATTTTAATCCCATTTCAGAAATCAGGAACCTAGAACACAGAGAAACTGAATAACTTGTCTAAACTAAGACAGCTTATGATCAACTGCTGAGCTTCCCCCTGGAGCTGTCCAATCCAAAGGCTGTTCCTTTAGCCCATGTACTGTTTGACTTCTCCACACACATGCTGGAAGATATATTCATGGAAACAGCAGCCCACATCCAGAAATAAGCCTCGCATCCGAATGTCAGAGTGATACGGAAGCATGAAAAGGGAGAAGCTTTGCTCAGCTTCCTGTGGAATGTGAGCAAAGCTCAGCACAGCAGGCTCTGCCTGCAGTGTTTGAAAGTTCTGGATGTTGTTTTTAGATAGTCAACCACTTGGTAATAGAGTGCCGGAGACACTGGACCCAAATCCAAACAGATACAATGAAAAAATAAATAAATAAAAGAGTCAATGGAAAAAAATATTTGTGATAATATATTCAACTATGTCTAAATCCCAGTCCTGGGTTTGGCTCCCATGTCCACTTAGATGTTGAAGAAATGGGGGCTCCTGTTTGACTCTGATATTTCTTTAATATAATAGAAATTTATTCCTGAAAGCGAACTCATCTTCATAAGCTGGTTCCTGCCTGTTCAATGAAACATGGTGAGAACCCATATAGAATAGAAAGTGATATTTAATTGATTTTACGTTTGTTGTGTTGTGCTTCCCAAAACTATAAAATCAAGACTCCAAGTCACCAAACACTGCTGATCTTAACTAGTGTGCACTCACTACAGGTGTGTCTTTTTTCAGAGAATTAAAGTTTTGCATCCTTTAATTTAATATATTTGATGGAAGTGTTTAGTTCAATGATTCAGCAAATATTAACCCATCAACCTCCTCTGGAGGCTGAGGCAGGAGGATTGCCAGTTCAAGGCCTGCAGACTTCTGAGCCAAGCCCAAGGCTGAGAGTGGGTTCCCAGACAGAACCAACATGGACATTTTCCATGCTCACTCTCCATGGAGTCCAGAAGCAAATGAGATCGCAGATAGCCACTCATTTCTTACCACACAAGAGCAGCAATTTCATATGCATCAGCCCAAACACAGGGAAGTCCATCAGATGATCACACATACCGAAGTGTAGGTCAAATCTGAAACAGCAGCCATGCTGGAAAGATATGAGGGGTCTTCACAAAAGTGGAACAGAAAGCTGGGCCTGAGTGTTGGGCTGGGGGGTCAGCCATGAGAGCCAGTCTTCCGACCCTTCCCCTCGGTTAGCTGGGGTGGGTTAGGAAGGGAGCATTGGTGAAGTCCCTGCCCTGCTCCTTCCCCAGGGAGCCACTAACACAGGGCTGCTGTTCTGCTCTACTCTTGCGTGCCAATATTTCTTTAGTTCTTTATTATGGTAAAATATGCATGACCTAACTGATCCTAAACACTGAGTACAATCTTAATCTCATGCAACAAAATGCAGTGTATTTCTTCATCACCCCAAACTGACACTCTATGCCCATTAAGTAACGTCCTGATGACAATCATTCTCCTTTTGACTCTACAGTTTTGCCTGCCTTAGGCAGATGGCATGAGCAGAATGTGCAATGTGTGTTACACTGACTGACTTTTTTCCCTCAGCACAATGTCCTCAAACCTTTTATGTGTTGTATTATGTAGTGGTTCTGAATCTCCCTTTTCGAGGCTAAATAGTTTTCTATAGTGCGTATGCCACATTTTGCTTGTCCATCATTTATCAATAGGCATCAGAGTTGCTGCTACCTTTATGCTGGTGTGGATGTGCAAACATCTGGTCAACTTCCCGCTGTCAATTCTTTAGACTATAGGCCAAGAAATGGGATTGCTATAGCTATAGGTTCACATTGTAATTCTATTTGTAATTTTTTTAAAAAGAATCCTCCATAGTCTTTTCCATGGAGACACATTGTACATCCCACAAGTCAAGCACAGAGTTCTGAGTTCTCAATACCCTCTCTGTAACTTGTTTGTGAATTTTGGTTGTGATTTTGGTAGCAGCCACCCTAATAGTGTCAGGTGGCATCTAATTGTATCTTTAATTTCCTTAATGATAGTAATATAGAACCTTTTCATGTTGCAAACTTTAAAATTATTTGGAGAACTGTTTAGACCATGTCCTTCGCTCATTTTTTTTTTTTAAATTCTACTTTTAAGACAAGTCCTCAGTAGCCCAGGCTGGTCTCAGATTCCCTATAGACCAGAGGGTGATCTTAAAGTCTCTCTTATCCATAGAACCAGAACAATGTTCCCAACCCTAGCTTTTCTAACTTAACCACAGTGTACTTTGGTCTCTGCCTGCACCATGCTATGGGTTCTTAATTTGCCTGGCGTTGACTTACACACTCCTCCAAATAAGGCCCAGGGATCTGGGTTTGGAGGGAGGAAGTGATATCGGGACAATGTAAGTGGTGCACAGGAGCTAATTAATTTAAGGAAAAGCGGGCAGGTAATTTATTCAAGGCAAAGGAAGGAGAATATGCAAGTGCCCCGTGGTCAAAGTACAATGAGAGAGAAAGGGTGGAAAAGCAAAGCTCTCCGAGGTACTGATTAAAGAAAAGGGAAGGAAGAAAGCAAAGAGATGAGATTCCGCGGGAGCACAGGGAAGGAAGGCTCTGCCACAGAGGGATCCCTCAGGGCGCTGTGTCTTCCTTAAGCAGAATGAGTTAACCATGTTCCCTGATTCCAAAAGCCTTTCGCTCTCTGTTCTCCTCGTTCCTAAGCATGGATAATGGTCTCCTCGGATTTCCCTCAGAAGTTGAAAACTCCCATTCAACAATACAGATAAGCGTGACATCGCTGTCACCAAACCCTGGAGTCATAAATGATTAAATTGGCTCAGAAATTTTCCCTATGTCAAAAGTGAGGAGACAGAATCGGGCCAAAGAGGCACAAATTAAACTAATTAAATAACTGATTAATCACACATGGAGCAGGAAAGCACCAAAGCTACAGCGTGGCCAAACCTTGGAAAGGCCATGCCAAGTAACAGAAAGCTGTTACAAAACCCGCCTATGGCCCACTCCTGTGAAGGGTCCAGAACAGGCAAATCAGCAGAGGACAGGTAGAGGCATGGTGTCCTGGCGCTGGAAGTTGTGGGCGGATAACAAGAACAAAGAGAGCAGATGGCTCAGGGTTCCTTTAAGGGGAGGAAAGCTAAAGTTGGCCTGCAGTGATGACTGAACAGTCCTAGGACTGAGCAAACGCTGATTTTAGCTTCTGAATGGGTAAATTGAACGTGTGAAACTTCTCATAAGCAAAATACAGACACACAGAAGTATTTTAAGTTTTGAGGGTGTTTTGCTTTGTTTTGAGACAGTCTCGCTATACAGCCCTAACAGTTCTCTTTCTTCTCTGTCCCTCCCTCTCTCCCTCTCCTCCTCCCTGTCTGTCTCTCATGCACACACACAAATAGACACACACACACACACACACGGAGGAGAGAGAAAGTGGGTGGGTGGCACACAAACACATACATTTTAAAAGTTAAAAATAAATCTTTTTTAAAAAGCCTTCTTTGTGAGAAGTGTAAAGTTCTGTTAAGTGTCCTTCCAAGGCCGTTCTGCTCCTCTCTAGGTGTCCTACCCATGATGCATTGTTCATATTTTAGAACTTCACCGCTAATGCTGTGCTGTAGACTGATTGTATGTATTCTAGCCGTGCTAAGAAGATATAAAAAGAACTACAAAACTAAAATGTACAAAAGGCACATGCATTGTGATCAGGGAGGATACATCACTAGACAGAGAGAGGTCATGGCATTAAAACAAAGCCTCGTCTTACCGAAATTGTTTAAAATAATAAAGTGGAGCTCCCCAGATGCCTTCAGCAGTTAGAAATACAGGATGTTTTCTCATCCTCCCTGGAAGGGGCTTGAGGAGAAAACAATAATTGCACAGCTCCCCTCTGAGAGCATCACCCCACTTCAGCATCCTGTGCTGCACAGAGTTGCCTGTGTCATCCCATTTGGTTCAAGTCCTCTGGGAAGAAGGGGACACCACTACCCTATGAGCAAAGAAGCAAAACATGGAGAAGTAGGTAAGTCCCCAGTAGCTGTCATTCCCAGGCTTGGTGAGGGGTCACACTTGGGTCAACCTGGCACATGGCTTCCTGTTTCAGCATGCTCTAAGCTTCCTTTGTGACAACTTTATTCCAGAATAAAAACAAGCATCCCTGGCAGGCTAAGACCTCACTGAATAGGGCTTACTCACCTCACATAATGTTGTCCTTCTGCCCACAATCTCCAGACCCTGGAGACAACCATACAGTGTGGAGAGTATCTAAACACCCCCGAGAAGGGCAAAAGAGAAGACAGATGGACCATAAGGAGATACGTCGGATGTGAAAACAGGAAGGGCCATCTCCTCTCTCAAAAGGACATCTATGGACTGAGGTAGTTACCTCCTACTTCCTTTTTCATTGAGAAATTAGTTTCTCCTGTTCAAAACTTACATTTCTAAATAAGACTAGACCTTCTCCATCCATTCATTTTAAAACAGTTTTTCATAATATTTTAATTTATTCTTGGGAATTTCATATATATATATATATATATATATATATATATATATATAATATATCTTGATCATGTTCACCCTCCTACTACTAAAGTGTGGCATTTCACCCTGTGTGTACAATATATAAGCATCCAATCAGGGTAGTTCACATACCCATCATCCCAAATATTTATCATTCCTAGTGTTTGGAACATTCAAACTCCTTTCTTCTGTCTTGAAATATAAATTAATGTGGCTAACTACAGTCTCCATAATGTGCCAATACACATGTATAGTATGTATATTTCCTTTACAGGGCCACCAACCAGCTCCCAAATCATGACATGGAAACTTATTAGTTATGAATGTTTGGCTTAGCTTATGTATGCTTTTTTCTGGCCAGCTCCTTAAACTTAAATTAACCTGCTTCTCTTTATCTACCTTTTGCCTAGGGGCTTTTTATGTTTCTTTCCTTCTGTGTTCCTTCACTGCTTCTCATGTCTGCTGGTTGGCTGCTTTTGGCCCCAGGCATCCCCCTCGTTCTCTCCTCCTTCTCTGTCTTGCTCTTTTGCTAGCTATTGGATGTTCACCTCTTTATTATATCATCCAGGTGATTAAGGCAGGCAGGGTGAAACAAATGCAACACATCTTTACATAATTAAACACACATCCGTACATCGTTAAACAAATGCAGCGGCATAAACAAACGTAACACATCTTTGCCCAGTTAAAATAATATTCTACAGCAATATGGTTTGGGTTTTATTTACTCGAGACTGTGTCTCACCAAATTTGACTTGAATTTATGCTTCTCCTGCCTCAGCCACCTGCTACTGGGATTAGAGCTGTGTACCTCCATACCTGGACTCTGAGAGTCTCTTTGTACCCACCCACCCACTCATCCTTTCTCCCCGACTTTCTCCTCTCCAAGGCTCTGGAAATTGTCACATTTGTTGCCCATCTTTTTGAGCCTCCACATGGGAATAAGAACGCATGGTTGTCTTTCTGTACCTCTAATTTCATTCAGTATCATTAACCTCGGGCTCATCTGCGTTAATGACTGGGATTCATTCCTTTTTGTGGCTGAATACTATTTCACTGTGTAAACAGACTATATTTTCCACATCCCTTCAAACACTAATGGATGCTTGGCTTAATTATGTATCTTAGGAAGTGTGTACATTGCTGCCATAATTCCTTCAAGGAATTATGAAATTTCTCTGTGTCAATTGCTATCCTAGGCCCTTGAGTTAGAGACTGACCCATCAAAGACCCCTTCCATATATAGTTTGCCACCTAGGGCTCATAGACACAGTAACAGAACTAAAACTTAACTGTTTACCATCTGAGCTACATGGTAAAATCAGGAAGGCAATGAAAGAGAAAAATCATCCAATAAGCCACAAAAGAAAGGTCAAATAACTAGCCAAACTAAAGGGCCACAAATACAAAGTGAGCTGATGGATATTAACTGACTTCTTTTTCCTTCTTGATCCTAAGAGGGAAAGGATCCTCTGTCATGGGTAAGTGTGTTCACATGTGTGTCACACATGAGGGAAAGTGGGTTTTGAAAATGAAGAAGGAACCAGTAACTCCAAATGTCACACATTACCTAAAATCTTCAGAGAAGAATTGACAAGGGAAATTACCCCTCCTCCATAACCCACATTTGCTTGTTTGATAACTTGTTTATTTGTTCACTTGTCTTGCAATACTGGACATGAGATTCATACGTGCAATGTAAGACAAGTGTTCTAGTACTGAGCTCCCTGCCCAGCCCCATCTACAGCCCACATCATGTCAGGGTCTTCACACTCAAACTCCCAGGAAGACTCCTGCTGTTGGCTTAGTTCTAGAACCTATACTCTGTCCTCCAGGGAAATAGGGCCTTGAGTTGATAAAAGGACCAGAGTCAGCACAGGACACACCAAGACCAAGTTGTTAGGACAAAAAGATTTATTTGCCCTAGAATGACAGAGAACTGCCTCTCAGTAGAGAGGAAACAGACATGACCTAGAGGCAAATGGGAGTTCATAAAGGGAAAGAGGGAAGCCCTATGTTAGGATGAGCTGATTAATTCTGATTGAGCATGTTAATTAGGGTAGCCAGAAGAGGGCTTTTAATAGCTAGACTTCAGTACTTTGAGAGTTGGACCTTAAGCCTCAGAAGGAGGAAATGGCCAAGCAAAGGGACAGACTGTGGTAGCTAGCTTTAGGAATATAATCTAATGTTTTTTAGCAAGGGGGAGAAGTGTAAAAGGCAAAACCTGGTGGTGTCATGTTTGCCATGCTCTGGCCTCCTAGAGCCCTTCAGTTGCTATACAGCACATCTTTAAAGGAGGTTACAGTAAGGAGAATTTGAGCAGCCAGAAAAATATCACAACTCACTGCTGACTTCCTTACCAGGCCTCTACACCATGACCTACAGGTGCGTTGTCATGACAGGCCACTTCTAGCCAACATAGCAGAACCCAGTTCCAGGTTCCTACTTTAAGCATCTTGTTAAAATGCAACCAAATGCATTCTGGTTACTTGTTTTTTGGAAGACAGTATTTCCCGTACTTCAATCATTCAACTAACATCTTCACGGCTTTCTGCAGTATTGGTACCTCACCTGCTGCTGTTTGCTCAATGTTTCTCTTCACAACCACGCTACACTTTTATTTATTTTAAAAGAGAACTTTCGTCTCCTGCTGAGACATACAGCGTTGGTGTCTGCCTTTATCTTATCTTTTAATGGTCATGCAAACAGACATATATTTTGAACATTTCCTGTGTTAATCAGAGAAACATCTTCTGCTCCTGAAGATGCTGGTGAACACGAAAAAAGCTGCAGAGAATCTCCATGAGGCTCGGGGGATAAGGGATGAGTAGTGATGTCTACAGAGACCAGCAGAGGCTTTTCTTCCATCACTAGAACTAAGAGGTGGGGACCCCTGGGAAATCTATCTAAGCCTGTTCCCACCTTCCTTGTTTAGCTTTCATTAAGCCCATGGCTCCTTTGTTTAGCGGCCCACTCAACACTTGTACTTGAATAAGGGATTTGAGGTCCCCCCCCCCGTCTTCCTCTGCTTGCTCAAAATTCTATTTTAGATTAATCTTTATTTCCTTTTAAGAAATGGAAATTGAAGTCTCTTTTCTCTTATGTTCTCTATGACCCCCAGAGGAATAGACCTAACAAAACACAAACAAGCACACAAACATGTGCTTTCAAATTAAGAAAAAGGAGGGAGATGTGGGAAACAGCAGCAATTTTATTTGGAAGCGATAGATGCTTTTGCTTGTAGTTAAAGTGATGAGCAAACTCATTACAGGGTAGGTATGCACTAAAGACCACCCTTGCCCTACAAGTATGTAAACATTCCAGGAAAACTCTTTCCTTTCTGCACAGAAGGTTCTGTGCACAGACCTGCTGTAGCCCCCAACAGGACACCCAGGAGGCTGAGTAAGGGACTCTTGCCCTCTTTCTTCCCTCCTCTTTCTCATCCTCTCATCCCTCCTCCCTCTTCTCCACCATCTCCTTATCCTCTTTCCTTCTCTTCCTCTTCTTCCTCTTCCTCCTCCCCATTCTGTTCCCTCCCTCCCCCCACTCACCCCCACATTCTACCTTCTCCTCTTCCCTTTTTCCTCTTTTTCTTTCTTGCATTATCTGGATGTAGGTAAGCAGAAGACTGGAGCTCAGTGCCCTGGGGAATCTGGATCTTATGCCACAGACCTTCTTGGAACGAGAACAGTCTGTCAATCTCATTGTTCTGAACTGGGAACCACTGTTGGACTCTGTGAACTTACACGGATGAAATGAGCACACCATGGGAACTTCTCTGATTATTTAGCCTGTAATCCTCCTGCTTAATATTGTTAACTGAATTAGTTGACCAGTTAATTACAAAGCCACACTGCTAATGCCTACTCCAACAGCGAGAGACTTGTGAAGCACAGGGGAAATGAAGAGGGCGAGGAGGCTTCCTCAGCAACACAGGCATGTTTGTAGGATGAAGTCCAGCAAGCATCTGCTTATTCAGAACATGAGTAACTAAGGATCCCGGGGTGCCCCCAAGGTTTCTCAGAATTCTAGAAAGAATAGCCAGTGCCTTACCCCCAGGATGCTCAGATTTTGTGAGAGCTCAATGTGCTCTCTGAGTCAAGACTTCTACCCTTATAGAAAAACAAGCAGGATCCAGTGCTCTGCAAATTGCCTGCAAGGGCTGTTCTCAGTCAACTTGGATGTTCTGTTCCCTCGAGTGGTACACTTGTCATCCACTCAGAGATAAGAGGACAAGGAGGGGGAGACACGAAGCTAAGCCCTGCTGAGCTCACTCTTATAAGGTTTAGACATGTTAAAGAATGCTGAACTTGAGATATGGAACACTAGGTGTGAGCTCAGCCTTCAATTCCTAAAGTGGGACCCTCTGGAAAAGCTTCTCAGGAGGGGCTTCTGCCTCTGTGCTGCAGGCAAATCAATTCACATTGCCAAAGTGGCAGTGAGGACAAAGAAAGAGAGGTTGTGTGAGTACTCAGGATACCAACAGTTTTCAAACACAGGGGACAATCATTATTGACGACAGATCACACTCTAAACTCAGACTTATTCTCTCCTTTTCACTTCCCCCTCCTAGGGAGCATGATCATATCCATGAGAAAGATTACTCTGGAAATTACGTCATTCCATTAATGCTTCTTATAGAATGAATTCCAAAGAATTAACTCTGTTAAAGTACTTTAGGCATCCTGCTGGTTCAAAAACTGTTGTTAATCGCTATTTTATTTCTAGGCTTTGGGCTTAGGGGGATCAGCTTAGGCTCAAAGATTTCCTGATGCAGCTTGATAAGGTGGGTTTCAGGCAGCCTGGTCCTTCCAGGTAGCTCTTAAACAGAACGGCAAGGAGAAGTTGAACAGAGAGGGAGTAGGCAGCAAGTGATACAAGGCATAGATTAATATGTTTATAAAGGCTGTAATGAGACAATGTTCTGTCCACAACAGTCTCCACCTAAACAGCCAGGTTAAACCCTGCTTAGCCTTGAGGAACAGAATGTTTTGAAACTTTCACCTTTGTTCCTTTAGTCATTATGGAAAGAGCATCTAAGATAAATAGATAGGTTATAGATGATAGATGTATAGATTTATACATGATAGATGACGGATAGACAGATGATAGATAGATGATTGACAGATGACAGATGATGGATGGAGAGAAGACATAAATTATAGATTTAATATATATTGACATGACAGTTATAGACAGATAAATTATATATATACATTGACATGATGATTATAGATAGATAGATGATAGATAGATAGATAGATAGATAGATAGATAGATAGATAGATAGATAGATAGACCAGTGATAAGTTACTGATAGATATATTATAGCTGCAGAAATATGGTCAGATGTAGAGATTGAACCCAAATGTAGAGATGAACCCAAACAGATTCAGTTCTGATTGGTTCTGTCTCTGTACACAAGGCCATCCCAGGCAAAGTGATTTCAGGAGGGGGAAGTATACAATGTGATTAGAAGAAATCTAAAACATTATTTTTCCCCACTGTCTCATTTTTAAAAGGCACAGGAATCAACTTACCAGGCCACCATATGGTTTTCATTAATGGCAATTAGCATGAATGGCATTGTCACAAGCCTCTGATGGCTCTAACTGACTCAGTCTTCCTCGGCAGCCAGGTTGTTACTCTTGCTGACTAGAAAACAAGCTCAGAAAGGTGGCGTAGCTTGCTCAAGGGTGCCCAGCTGATAAGGAGCAAAGGCATATCTGGACAGCAAGAGACAGAGCTGCATGGGAGCTCAAGATCCTGACTCCTGGGCAGCACAGCCTTCCTTTATACATTCTCACCTGGTGTGAATTCAGAACCATAAATTCAAAATGTTTCTTTCATCCCAATGGTCATTGGGACATCCTCCTCTTTCCAAATGAGTTTACAAAATAAAAATCATCTCCTGTAAATGTGCATTCCCTATTTTTCTAGTGAAATCTGTTGCATGCACCAAGGGCAAGTTCAGCTGGGGCTCCATGAATCTGTCATGCCCAAGGTGCTGCTATATGCCTGTCGCCTCATGCATAATAAAAGGGCCGCTGTCAGGAGCAGCTTCCACTCACCTCCATGCCCACATTTCCAAATTGCCCTTGACAGGGAATGAGCAGAGCATTTCAGAGGAATGCACTGAATATCAGAGCAGCTGCTGCAAGGGTGGGTCTCACTCCTTCCCTGGGCTGCTACTTTGATCCCTTCCTGTCCCACTTGCTTTTGCCCTTGCTACTGAAGGAAGGAAACTGACAGCAAGCACCAGACCTGGACTGGCTCTAGTGTTGTCCCCCAGTCTCTGAGTGACTGAGAATAGGTTTCTAAGTTGATGAGGTGCATAGTCTCTGAAGCTAAGATGTGAATTCAAATTCTTGCTTATTATCTGTTTTGTATATGTAATTTTGCTATGTTAAAGTTAAATCCTTTTTTAATTAGACAGAAACAGGGAGATGATGTGGGATGTCCTTCTGTATATGTGTTGCTTTTATTGGTTGGTGAATAAAACTGTTTTGGCCAATGACTTAGCAGAGTGAAGTCAGGTGGGAAATCTAAACAGAGATATATAGAGAGAGTAGGTAGAATCCAGGAAACATCGTATAGCTGCTGAAGGAGAAAGACGCCAGAACCTTGCTGGTAAGCCATAATCTCGTGGCGATACATAGACTAATATAAATAGGTTAATTTAAGATGTAAGAGCTAGTTAGGAATACACCTAAGCTATTGGCCAAATGGAACAGTTTCTGTGTGATCATTCAGGTCTGGGCAGCCAGGGAATGAAGTGCAGTCTCCATTTACACTTCTGGTACCAGATTCAGGCCCCAGAAAATTTTGTTTTCTAATTTTTTTCTTTTGTTTGAGTTTCTCCAGTCCTGGGGACTGGACCTAGAGTTCATGCAGGCAAGTACTCCACCACTGAGCTACAGCCACATTCCTCTCTAGCAACTTCTCAGGCTCCCACTTGTTCAGCTCTAGAGGAAAATGATGGTTCTGTCCCAAGGGGGTCACAGTGAGAACTGAGTAGCTGTGTTGACAGCTGATATTTATTCAGGTACCCATTATTGACCAGACATTCTGAAGAGCAAGAAGCTCTGTGCATATAATTTTTACCAAGCAGCAGGCAGGAGACAGTCCTTATGTTCCATGTGAGGAAACCAAAACGTGGGCAGGTGACATGCCCAATGTCACTACAGATTCTTTATCAGCCTCTGGGGAGCACCATTAGGAAAGCATCCAGTCCAAAGCCAATGTTTTAATTATTCTTCACATTGTTCAGCTGTTCAGAAAGGACAAACACTGCTGTGCTAAGGAATATCAACAGGATACCCATCTACTGAACTTCAGCTTTCTGCTAACCATTCAACTTACCTATTCTTATCTGGTCTCCACAGCTAAGTCTGGTGGCACAGACCCACCCCTAGCACTGGGAAAGTTAGGGCAGGAAGGTCATAAGGTTAAGGCCAGCCTGGGCTATGAAACAAAGACTCTGTCTCAAAGAAATGAAAAATAATTTAATAAAATCACTGCAGGCTGGTCCTGCCTGTCCTTCCCCTTGCATGTTTGGGGAAACTGAGCCCAAAGCCTCTCCCAAGGCAAATGCCAGAGGCTATAGCTGAAGCACGTGTCATTCCCAATCTAAAGTCCATGTGGCATCACCTGAGGCCAGCGCCTCTGGATCAGTTGCTCTCTGCACACTCCTTCACCTTGGTCATAAAGGAGAGCCTCTTACATTTGCTGTTTACAGAGCTCGCCCAGGGACCTCATTAAATGCAGCTTTGGATTCAATTGGAGTCTTTAGCAAACACCCAGGCAGCCGTGGTGGGGCTGGTGCTGTGTGGACAACACTTGGAACTGTGAGGTTGTACAAGAGCCCTTCAGCCCTTCTGTGCTTTCTCACTTGTCACCACTTGAGACTCAAGAGGCTTCTAAGGTTGTAAGATGAAGATGGGTGCTTCATTCTTCCTCCTTCAGTTCTCTGGAAATCAATTCTCCAAGCCTTACTCCACCACCGCCAGCCTTCCACATCACCACTACTTCCCCCACAGCTGTTTCTATGCTCTTGACACATGCTTAACATGCTTATTTCATATTACACCACTCAGATGCCAAGTGAAAATTCACACCCTTACTAGGCATGTGCAACTCCAAAGGACAGCTCAGCCAGAACTGCCTGTATTTCCACAATTTGTGGCAGAATAATGGCTTAAGAAATAATGGTGGGCCTGATGTCCTTGGCTTGAACATTGTTATATCTTTCACAGAATTACCCCCTTCCATGCTCAGATTTCAATCTAGAGGAGCCTTTCATAAAGTCTCTCTCTGTGTGTTCTTAATCAGCATACAAACACATGTACTAAGATATTTTATTGTGACATTTTCATACATGTTTATCAAGAATTTGACTTCATATTCATAACCTCATTACTCTCTCTGGTCTACACTTCAATGGTCCTCTTCCTCTTCCCAAACAGTATATATATATGTGTGTGTGTGTGTGTGTGTGTGTGTGTGTGTGTGTGTGTGTGTGTATACATATATATGTATATATATATATATGCTATATTCTATATCTAGACTCTGCT
This sequence comes from Microtus ochrogaster, assembly GCF_000317375.1. NCBI lineage: Eukaryota > Metazoa > Chordata > Mammalia > Rodentia > Cricetidae > Microtus > Microtus ochrogaster. The sequence continues at coordinate 8,587,379 of NC_022015.1, read as the reverse complement.
CATGTCTTTTTAGCCTGGTTTCCTTCTTTTAACATGATGCTTTCCTTTTCCATACATTTCCATGCAATATCACAAATGATCTTATCTTTCCTAGAAATGGAAAATACCCCATTGTTCTTACCTACCACACTGTCTGTCTTTACAGATACCTAGAACACTGTGACTCCATCTTGCTGGCCTTGACTCTATAGCTATCGTCTCTCCTGCCTTGCTTTGCCTCTATGCCCCACCTCAGCTCAGCTGCACTGGCTTTCCAGAGCCCTGATCACCATGCTCATTCCTGCTTAGGGACTTTCTCCAGTCTTTCTAGATTATCTTCTACCATTTGTATTTCTTGGTGTCTCCCGACCTCCAGGTTCAGCTGTGTCTTTGCACAGAGAAGAGTCTGTGTTCAGGAAGCCCCCCTAACTCTACTCAGCATCCCACGATGTGCACTCTGTCCTCCACTCCTTCCGGATAGTCATCCCAGTTTGGTGAGAAGGACTTGGCCTTGTTGGCCAGGTCGTCATTGTCTGGTTCTACTGAGTCCATGCATTTGATTTGTGGCAGCAAAATAAAGCATGTAAAGTAACCAGGCATGATAAAACGCTAATCCCAACACTTGGGAGGCTGAGGCAGGAGTATCTCTGTGAGTTCAAGACCAGCCTGTGTCTACAGAGAGTTCTAAAATAAGAGAATCTGTCAAAAAAAAAAACAAAGAAAAAATAAAAATAAACATGTAGTCACTAACATTTACAGTCTCTCCCCATTATAATCTACTTCTTAATATTAACTGTCCTGTGCCAATGTTTGACATGCACCAGGTGCTTTTGTAAGCACTTTACCCACAGTAATTCACCAGCCTACAAAGAGTTATAGGAGTTGGTGTTTCTGTCATCTCCCCAAATTCACAGATCCAAAGTTGAGACGCATTAGGGTGCGGCTCAACATCAGAGAGTGGCTTGTGGAGTGAAGCCAGAATCCCCATAGCCTTTCCTCTGAACCACTTACTGTGGAAGGCCACTCTTGCTTACAGGCTGTAGCCGAATGTGTTCATGGAAGAACTTACTTTAATTCATTAATTCATTTCAGTCCTGATCACTGCATTCTGCTGTATTAAATTTAAAAGTATGATAGACATTTGGAGAAAAGCGAGAAAGGGGAGAGTGTGATTTAAGAAAAAGAAATTCTCTGGGAATCTTACCGCAGTTGGAAAAATAAATACAGAGCTCTGGGGAGGCTGAAACTTGAGCTGGTTGGGAGGATGAGGCAGGGGAAAAGGTGGAACTACTATCTGGGAGCAAGGGGTTGACGACCATGCTTGTGTGTATCTCTAGTCCCAACCCTAAAAGGTAACTGGGATGCAGTTTTGGGGCCTCCATCCTGATGAATTTATCTAATGTTAATTATCTCCTGAAGGATTTGCCTCTAAACACCATTGCCAGATTTAATTTACAGCCTCCTAATACCTCACAACAGGGATTAAATTTAAGCATGAGAGGAAAAACTATCTCCAAACCACAGCATACCCAGAAAAACCCCGGAGGAGTATGAAGCAGAAAATCACCCCTGATTCAGGCGCAATTTACACCAATCTCTTTAATGGGTCTTGTTCAAACAACCCTGTAACGCTGAAGAATACAGCTTCTCCGCTCTTTTATACTGGAAGTGTCAGAAGCCTCTCTGGCTATTTACTTGATAGAGGGGTTGCTAACTGTTATGGCCAATGGCCCCATCCGTCTAGATAATAACTGACCATCGGTGACTTGCAGAAGTCCAGAGACCTCACCGACCATGCAGCGGAAGTTTCTCTGGCCTTTGAACTAGGCTCTGCATGAATATCAAAGGGACAAAGGTCACAGAATGCAGAGGATTCTGGCCCTAGAGGTAGGAGTGTTCTGTCTCAGCTGTGACTCTGATAGCGTAGGTGGCATTTGAAAGCCTTTTTGTGTCTCTGGGGATGCTCTGCCAGGAAGGAAAAAGACATAGGAATGCTACCCACCTTCTTTGAGACTGCGCCTCTCATTGGTCTAGAGACCATCAACCAGGCTAGTAGGGCTAGTCAGCGAGCCCCTAAGAATCCTCCTGTTCCTGCCTCTATGTCCCCACAAGGTTACATTTGTCTGGAGCACACAGACAGACTTTAGGCACTAGACCATCCTTTCTAAATTTAGTGATGCCAGCAAGTTTCTTCTCTCATCTTTCAGCTGATGTGACTGCTTGGTGCTGTGCTGAGAACACAGGTACCTGCTCTTCCGAGTAATGCCAGAGACTGTGTGTGTGTGTGTGTGTGTGTGTGTGTGTGTGTGTGTGTGTGTGTGTGTGTTTTTACTGGGGTAAGAGTCACATATGCTAAGCCTCTACACTGAGTCCCAAGGCTGTATCACTTACCTTATTTAATAGGAAACTTGGCGACTTGGGATAGTTTAGTTAAGAAAGTGCTTGCTTTGCAGATATGAGCATCTGAGTTTGGTCCCCAGAACCCATGTAAAAATGCTAGGCATAGTGGTGTTTGGCTGTTTTCCCAGTGATAGAGGCAGAGACAGGAAGATCCCTGGGGCTCACTGGCCAGCCAGTCTAGCCAAATTGGTGAGCTCCAGACCAATGAGAAATCCTGTCTAGAAGGAGGAGGACAGCATTCCTGAGGATGACATTCAAGTTTGTTCTCTGGTCTTCGCATACACATGTGCATACATATGTGTGCACACACATCGATACATGTCTATACATACATACATGCACGTCCATTCACACATACATTTACATATTTGTATATAAAATAGAAAACTTAGCTATAGATTGAGCCGCTTTCTCATCATTCCCCTTCTCAACTTTAATGTCTGCAGTAACCCCTAACTCCCCAAGTAGAATACACACACATATGCATGCATGTATGCACACACATTTCATATGCTTATACATATTATGCATGCACACACATGCAGCTGGAGCTCACTCAACAGAGGCAGGGGTAGAGAAGGATTTCTGTATAGGTCTTGTATGCTAGTGATTTGTGTCTTAAGAAAAGCAGCTAACAGCATTTATTCCACGATGAGTAAAACAAGTAAAATCCTTGGAGAGCTGATTGGTATGAATCCTATCTGTGCCAATCCCTTGCATGGGTGGTGATGACCTTGGTCATGGCATCTCATAGCAGGCCCAACTGTGCTTCCAGGTCTCACATACCTACTTCAGTTTATATAAAGAACATTTCCTCTCCTGAGCCCACACCCTCCCAGTGGAGCAGAAGAGAAGTCAGCACATCACAGGGTCCCTCAGAGGTCCTGCATCTCTTCAATCAGCCACAGTGCCTTTGAAGCCAGCACTTCTTTGAAGAACCTCTTGCCTTGAGAAAAATCCACTCAGGCACAAGACAACAACACACACCCAGACCTCGACTGAGATTCTTCCAATGGACCTCCAACTACAAATAAGATTTTAAAGTGAAAATGATTGAAAGAAAACACATAAGAAAAAATTATAAATTAAAGACCATTATTTATGTCCTCTAGTAATTACATACTTAATGTTTTATGGCAAATGCTAATGTGTTAGTCAATTTTTTAAAATAAATAGACCCAACAGAATAGATGGAAGGATGATGGATGGCTGGATAGATGATACATGGATAGAAGATGATGTATGTATGGATGGAAGGATGAATGGGTGGATGGATGGATGGATGGATGGATGGATGGATGGATGGATGGATGGATGGATGGGCAGACAGACAGATGAATGGATAGATGGATGGTAGGTCAGTAGGTAGGTGGGAGATACAGAGACAGAGTCGACAACAAAATATGAATGAACCCAGTTCCAGCCCGAGCTCACAGTGGGTTAGTATGCTTTCCTCGCTTTCCTGGGTGTTCTTTGTCCTCCTATTTTTTAATTCCGTAAAATTAACCCTCTCTACAGGATCAATTTAGGTGGATCTCAAGATAAACATGGACCTTTCTCCAGTACAGGCTCTTTGCCACCCTCTACCCCACCCTGTCTTATCATTCTCTTCATCATCAGAGCAAGACCAAGCCCTTGTCCTCCCAGGGCTGGCTGCTCTCCTCCCGGCCCTGTTAAGTGCCTGGGGACCACTGTGCACACACTTCTCAGCAGCAGCTTAAGCAGACACCACAGACCTGTGAGCAGGATTCATTAGCTCCCCAACAAGTCCTGACAGTTACCCTCCTCACCACTCCTGTATCCAAGAGGCAACCACAGGCTCTGGCAGACAAAAGAAAGAGAGAGAGTCAACATCCTCTCTTGCTGCCCAGTGAGGCTGCACTGGCCACGCAGAACACATCAAAGTGGACTCTTGTCCTTGCAAGCACGAACTAGAACCTAAAGGTCGGACTTCAGGCCTGGCCGTGTCACCTCTTCTCACAGTACAGTTAAACAAATGTTTCCCATACTATCCTGGGAAGCAAGGACCTACAGAGATTTGGTAATTGGCATCCAAAGCCTGTTGCAGCCTATTGCTGTAATTGCTTGAAGATTTGTTTCTTATCCAAAGACCCGGCTCTAAGAAATAAAAGGCCACGAACAGATCTGAAATTTTCTCATGACAGCTGCTCGGAGATGGTTGGTAGGGAAGAGGACATGGGACAAGTGACAAGACATGAGGACCCATCTCAAGGCTGTCACAACCTATTATTAGCCTGTGAGGGAGAACGGAGCATTCTAGAAACTCACTAATGACAATGAGAAATGGGAAATGAGATTCCCCAGTCTGCTAAAAGTATAAAGCCAGTGAGCTCAGCATGGTTCTTACAAATACTCACCTACTCACCCCTTTCTCCCTGTTTGTCATGCTTTAAAAAATTAAAAACAAACAAAAGCCATTACTTCAGGGTTTGAGAGATGACTCAGTGGTTAAGAGACCCATGTGATGCCCTGTAGAGACCCAGGATAGGTTCCCAGAACTTATATAGCAGTTCACTCCCACCTGGAACTCAGTTCCACGAGACTCATCTGCTGTTTCTGGCCTCCAGGGGCACTCCACACGCATGGTACATGTCTGTACTTGTAAGCAAAATACCCATACACATAAAAGTAAAGAAGTCAATCATTTTTTATTTTTGTTGATTCAGCAAAGGAAAGGATATTTGTCTACTTTAAGTTGGAAATCAGGAAGCTTTTTATATTTGATATAGTAAAGTTTAAAAATCCAATATGCGTGTGTGTGTGTTTGTGTGTGAGAGAGAAAGAGAGAGAGAGGTATATGTATGTCTATATCATATACATGATGTGATGTGATGTGTGTGTGTGTGTGTCTGAGAGAGAGAGAGACAGAGAGAGACAGAGAGAGACAGAGAGAGACAGAGAGAGAGAGAGAGAGAGAGATCAAGGGGAGTATGGTGTCTCTGTGTAACTTGTGTGTTCTGAGTGTGGACTATGGGCTGTGTGCTTGACTGGATTTCTGAGAGAAGAACTCTGGTTTGTATGTTGTGAGCGGTATAAGAACATGTGGATTGTACACAATATGGGTTATATGTACTGAAGAACTGTATGCATGCGAGACTTGGGTGCTTGCCTGGGTTATATGGGGGAATTATCGGTTTATGGGATGTTATATATGGGTTGTGTATGATATTATGGGTTGTGTGTGTGTGTTGTAGATTGTGGTGTGGGTTGCATATGTACAGATATGTTTTCAGTTATGTGGCAGGGCTGCGTGCAGGGAGAGTTGTATGATGTAAATGTGCATTGTGAATTTTCTGTCATAGATTATGCAAATACGTCTCTGATGGATGGATGTGCTGTGGACAGTAAGAAATAACTGAAGAATTGGTAGGCAGCCAGGGAGATGGTTCTGTGGGTAAAAGCGCTTGCCAAGCAAGCCTGACAACCTGAGCTTCATCCCCTGACAGTGCAAAAAGATGGATGTGGTGGATGGCAGGCCAGCAATTTTAGTGCTTCTGCACTGAGGATGGAGGTGAATACAGGAGAACCATCTGGAATCTTGTGGGCCAGCTAGCCTGGATTACGAGGCAAAGCAGCAGAAATAACAAGAGAGGTCTACCTTAAAAAGGTGGAAGGCCAAAGCTTACTGCTGAACATTGTTCACCTCTGGCAGCCACAGAAGTTCTATGATACTTGCATGCCGGCACTCACATACCTACACCTGCAATGTTTCTGCCGTGTCTCAACAGCCCATCACATTGTAAACCTGTGAGGCCAGAGTCCTCATGTTCCAATTGTCTTCCAGAAGCCCTACATCGACAAACTTCTGCACTGGGGTCCAAGCCTTCAACACAGGAGCCTTTGGGATACCTGAGGATCCGAACCATAATAGCCATCCATGTAGAGAAGGAAGAGCACGTGCACACCTGTCTGGCACAGGGCTTTCCTCCCCTTGGGCAACCGTTGAGGTTCTAGAACTTTGGGGGTGCTTGAGACAAGGTTTCTCTGTGCAGCCCTGGCTGTCCTGGAACTCACTCTAGACCAGGCTGACCTCAGACCCAGAGATCCACCTGCCTTTGCCTCCCAATTGCTGGGATTGAAAGCTGCACCACCGCTAGCAGCCCTAGAGCTTGTAATGGTTCACCAGAGGCCACACAGGTAGAGCCCGAGCAGCCTGCTTCGCGGCTCTCATCTGAGCATTCCTGAGGCAACCTTCTCATCAGCATTCATCCAAACCACGCACAATGAGAACCCGCAGCTGACATGAATATTTTGGTTAAAGCTGACATTTTGTAAAAGAGGGATGTGCTTTGGTGGGGGGGGGGATACATGTGGAGACCAGAAGCTGACAGCTGGAGCCTTCCTTTACCACTCTCCACCATAGTATTTGAGGCAGGTTTGCTCACTGAACCTGAAGCTCATCGGTTCAACTACTCTGACTAGTGAGCAAGCCTGAAGGGCTGGGGTTTTATTACTGGGATTGAACATGGGTCCTTCTTCATGACCTGTAGCTAGCATTTTATCCACTGACTTATTTCCCCAACCTAGAGCTGCCATTTTTGGATGGACATATTCACTTTTGCTCAGTCCCCTGTCTCAGAAAAAAAAAAAAAAAAAAGACCAGACCCACATCCTGTTCTGGTACAGCAGGAGCAAAGGCCCTGTCTCATCTGCGAGGTGGGTCCTCTGAGGACCAGTTTACAAAAACATGTGTCTATGCAATTCGATGCTTCTGGTCCTGCCGTGGCCTGGGAGGTGTTGCTGCCGTCAAGTGAACAAGGCCACTACATCTATCAGTCTCTGAGCGTGATGGACAGCATGGCCTTCCTCACTGAGGGGACTTTGAAATTTCTCTCTGTCAGTCCTGTCCATCAGGGAGACAGAAAGGACAGCAGGGCAGTTAGGAGGAGGGAGTAAAGTTTGTACATCTCAGAAGGAAAAGAAACTGAGCAGATGAGAAGCTTCTAGATGAACAGGATGGAAAGGACCCTACGCCACACTATAGCCAGGCTGTGGGCCTCCTTTGAACATTCCTATTTAATGCCAGCAGGCTCTGCATGCCAAAATACAGAATAACGTGCCAGCCCAGCATGCTCCTGTACCTGTGCATTCTCAGGGAAACGCCTTAACCACTCTGTATCTCTCAGTTTCCAGCCTTGTATCTTAAGGCTGATGATATCAGCTTCGTGGCCTTGCTGGGAGACCTAGATAAGACCATATCACAGCTTGGATCTGAAATGTGCCCCTGAGGATCATATAGTGAAGACTTTGTCCCCAGCGCAGTGATGTTCAGATGTAGGACTTTAGAAAAGTGATTGGGTTATGACAGCTCTGATGGATCAATCCATTGATGGGTTCAAAACTGATGGGTTATTAGGGAGTAGGAAAATATTAGAAAGAAGAACCCGGGTTCCTTAAGGTAATCAGTCCGAGGGTGGGGGGATATATCTTGTAACCAGCCTCTTCCTTATCCCTCGTTTGGCTTCCTGGCCACAACGAAGCAAGCAGCTCTGCTCCACTACACACTGCCCTCCCGTGAGGCGCCCCTCACCAGAGTCCCAAAAACAACAGAGTAAAGTACCGTGGACTGAAATCGCTGAAACCCAGAGCCAAAATAAGCATTTCCTCTTTTACAGTGTTTTCCTTGCATGTTGTCATGGCAATTGAAAGCTGGCAGACACGGGAAACATGAAAAATCCCACGAATAGTGTTCAAAATCATTTACCACCCTTGCTATAGCAAGAACACTTAGAACTTTTCTACTGGGTACCATAAATGCTGTCTTCTTTATTCCTCAACTACCCAGTGTGCAGACCACAAATCCATCCCATTTACAGACTAGGAAACTGAGTCAGAGAAGGTACATGTCATTCATGGGTTTTAATACTTGCGAGGGTAGTGCTGAGGGTAGGTTCTCAGCAGATCCAACTCCAGAGTCCCAGCTCTGAACCCTTCTACCATCTTTCCTAAGTTTAAGAAAAAGAGACAGGCCACCATGTTTACAAAGAAGCCTTCCTCACATACCATCACATCAATTTGTTCATTCATGCTTTTTTCCTCCCTTTGGGTGGTTTGGGTTTCTCTGGCTGACCTGGAATTCACTATATAGTTCAGAGTGACATTGAATTCCCAGCAATCCTCCTGCATCAGTGCTGAGCCTGCAGACAGGAGCCATGTGACCAGCTACACAACATTTTAAGAACATAAATCTCCAGCTGTGCTGTTAGTTGGGTTTTGACAACTCTTCCTTTAAAACCTCAAACATGGGAATAATGAGGCTGTGTAGCCGTGGTTCTCCCAGTGTGGGTTCCCAGGCCAGCAGCAGCAACAGCGGCGGCAGCAGCAGCGGTAGCAACAGTGGCAGCGGCAGCAACAGTGGCAGCAGCAGAGGCAGTAACAGCACAGCAGCAGCGGCAGTAACAGCACAGCAGCGGTGGCGGCAGCAGCAGATCCCCTGTCAGCTCTGTGTTACTAATACCAAAACACCTGAAGCAAGCTACCTGTGAAGAGAAAAAAGTTGGGGGCTGAAAGTCCAAAGGGCAAGACACAGGCTCAGAGAGACCACCTCTCAGCAGAATCCCCTCCCAGAAGACAGAATAGTGAGTACATGCAGAGATGCAACTGATGATCCTCCCAAGTGAGGGAGCATGGAGGGGCCCAGCTTGCTCCTCTTACAATAACTGTCTCACAGAGGAACTCAAGAAGTCTCCCAAGAACTGCCTCACTCTCCAATAGCCTAACTTCTGCCCACTGGGACCTGATCTCTTTAAGGCTCCACCACTCCCCAATAGTGCCCCCCCCCGCGCCTGGGTTTTAGGCCTTAAACATAAACAATTAGCTCATAGTCAAAATATAAACATAGCTAAAATACAATCACAGTCAAAATATAGCTCAAAGCCAAAATATGGTCCACGTGTTGTCAGACACCTTGTGGGGTACAAGCCCAGACTTAACAATAAGTAGAAACTTGAGTAAAAATCAAGTGATTTGCGTTTTCAAATCCTCTGGTTATTGTTGACAGATGCTACAGCTTGAACACCATGTCCTCAGTGGAGCGTGCATCTTCATTCGGCATCACCCGTGAAACACGGAGGAAACATTCACAAAGGCTCAGTTCGGAGGTAGCAACCCTCCCACCCTGGGATACAAACAGCAGCAAGATCTGCCAGGCAGAAAGTCAGCTTTGACCAGTACACTCATGTCCTGGGGCTGCTCCCTGGAACACAAAAAGAAGGCCCGTAAGGGACTAGTCTATTAACTAGGAAAATCACAGGGAAGGAGACTGACCATTCTCCATGACTCTCAATCAACCCTGACTATGTGAATTTAGAAACCTTAGCAGATCTGGGGGTGTCAGCCTCCCCTCCACCTCACAAACACCGAAATTATGTGGCGGGGAGGAGGCGGAAATCCTCAATAAATAAATAAATTAAAAAAAAAAGAAATTATGGAGTGTGTGTCGTGATGTCCACCCTGGTTAAAAACATAGTGAAGGACATGCACCATGCAAAGAAGTCTCACGAGAAGGACTCCAAGAAGCCCTGACACTCATTTCTGCACAGCCCCGACTTTCATTAGTGAAGCTACTGCTTATAAATAAGACAAAAGTCCATTTTCAGGACATGTGACGGCGCTCGCCGAGTGCTTGTTAGATGGCTATTTCACTCTATTTTACATAATTTGGGGAAGTGCATGTGATTAGACTCTTTTTATAGGCAAGGACATCAGGCTCTGACAGGCTGAGCTGATATGCCGAGCTGTAGCTGGTAAGTTCAAAGCCAAGGTTTAAAAATAATTTCTGACCCGCTTCAAAGTAATATTCCCCAATCTCATCCACAAGCCAGAGTCAGAAAGCAGCAAGGAAGGAAATACCACTGTCTGAGCCTCCCCAGGCCAAGTAAATATACCTTGTTAAATGTGGTGTCTATGTATGAGTGCCTCTAAGATGTTCCCAATGATGACAGCAAACAGCAAAGGCTGGGAGCGAGGCTTTCTCTCATATGTAGAATATATATGTATGCATATATGTATATATACATATATGACATGTAATCAGAATGTGGAATATTCTGGAAAAGGTTGGGGAGAGGGATGAGGGGAGGAATTAGGGAAACGAATGGAGTTAAATATGAGCAAAGTACAATATATATGTGAACATGTATGAAAATGTCAAAAAGAATTTCATTATTTTATGTTCTAACAAAAAGGATGTATTTTATATGAAAAAAAATCTCAGTACTAACAAACATTTAGAGTGGCTACCAATTGTCTCTCTTTTCTCCTATTCCTCCGCCTCCTTCCTCCTCTCTCTCCACTTCTGTTTCTGTGTCTCTCTTCTCCCTTCCTCTTTCTTCTTTCTTTCCTTTCCCTCTCTCTTCTTTCCACCTTCTTTCTCTCTCCCATCCCCATCCCTTGCCTTCCATCCTCCCTAATCTCTCTCCTTCCCCTTCTCTTTCTCTCTACCTCTGTTCTTTTCTCTCTTCTCTCTCTCTCTACTCCTCTCTATCCCTTCTCTCAATGGCCCCCCCTCTCTCTCTGTGTGTGTGTGTGTGTGTGTGTGTTTATTTTTCTCTCTCTTTTATGGAAAAATGTTCAAGATAACTACCTGCAATGAGGGATGAGGTCTGATGAGAGAGAGAGAGAGAGAGAGAGAGAGAGAGAGAGAGAGAGAGAGAGAGAGCCTGGAATAGCCTTTCTCTTTACTTCCAACTATCCAAATCTCCCCTAGGCTCCCTTATCTCTTTCCTTCAGGGATGTATGTATGCTGCCTTTCCTTCCCCCAAACCTGTGAAGAACTCGGTGATCTTGGCTGCTAGGTTAGCCCTCACTTGTACCTGGCTAGGCTATCTCTGAATTTCATGGTGTACCTACTCTGATGGCCTCCGCAGCCAAACTGCAGACTCTCTGAGGCCAGATCTCTCCGCTTATATTCTTAGTACCCTGGGACACAGATATAAAACCATGTCCTCTTCAACAAATGCCAGATAAGTGAATGTCTGGGGGAGGGGATCAGCCTGGCAGCCAGCAGAGGGTCTCCCCAGGGCGCTGGGGTCTACACATCTACTCAGAAATAACACTGTGGTTCTTTGGGTGATCTGCATACAGATGAGTATCGAGTACAATGCAGGTGCTGCCCGTCCGCCAGCGAGACCAATTAAGACTGCACATTTCAAAGCAGACTGTTTAAGAAATGCCTGTGAGGACAATTAAAAGCACAAAACACTGGTCGATGAAAATGGAAGCAATCAAAGGTTGCTGAAAGAAGCCACCGCGCGGCCACACGAGAGGCAACAGAGCTCAGGGATCAGAAGCCAAGAGCCACCAGCCTGTTCCCTTGCAGAGGCTATGGTAGCCACAACACCTCAGGCATCGGGGTGGGGGATGTGAATTCTCTCCACAAAAGCTTCTTAGACTGTAAAATAGAAATAGTCATAGCACACGCCTTCATGGGGTAGTTGTTAAGATTGAACGTATTAATATACGTAAAGTAATTAAAACACTGCCTTGCACTTATGCAATTCGAGGGCTGTTGGTTGCTATGATTATAACGATTATTAATATAGTGTTATGTGTACTCAGAAATAGAAGGAGAATTTTTTACCTTTTCCTTCCAGCATCCTGGTGACTCCGGCACCGCAGAGGAACTTCATGGTATTTGTTGAATGATTGAATTAAATGGTGAATTTACCAGGCAACAAAGTTTGACCTGCATCAGCCTGCTGACCTGCTGCCTAAGTGCCCTGGGCTGCACCTGCCACCGTGTAAGCAAAGTTTCAAGAGCCCTTATGATCCCACCAAGACTTGACAAGATCGGGGTTCCCTCCTGGTTCATCCCTCAGTCTCTCCTGACCCTAACCACATTCTCCATATTGGATCCTCCTCTGTATCTTGCTCAGCCACCTCTGAATGCAATGCTTTGGGCCCTTGCCTGCATTCTTCTCTTGTCTTCCTGCAGTTTCTTTCTTCTGCTCTTGGCATGTGATGGCTGCTGATCATCACTCCTGACTTACCCTGCTTGGCTCCTAGAATCTGGGACCCTCATTCTGATGCTCTCCAGTCTCCCAAGGCACAGGACTCAAATGCCCCCTTAACAAGTTTTTCCCTGGTTCCAAGCTAGAACTCTACAGTCTTGCAAAATTGACTTTAAATCCTGATATTTGGTATTTTATTGGATCATTTCCTAGTCTTTTTTGTACCTCCATTTCCTGACCTGAAAAGTGGGTTCACTCTATCTACTCATTGATATAAAATGTAAATGCCTGAAACATGCTTGGCAGGTGAAAAAAGCTGCCTCGGTGTGACTTCCTGCTTGGCTTCTATTTTACAGTATGGTAGAATTGCGAGAGCCCCATAAAAACACTAGATGAGCCATTTGGCCAGGCAGGACCCAGTGATTAAAACCCCCGGCATCAGATCTATTTCTCCCAAAGAGAGCAGAATTTTGTAATAAAGCTGAGTTGTGGGGATGCTGAAGAAAGTGGTTTGCAGCAGCCTTAGTGAATAAGATGAAGGGCACACCCTTAGAGACCGGGCACAGGGTTATCAAGAGGATTGAAGTCAAGGTTGGCAGCCAGAGAGCCAGGGTAGCTCATCAGGGTGAAATAGTTTACCCTCACTCAGCAGCCAGCAATGAAAACAGGAAACGACATTCTGGGAGAGAATGGGAAATCCAGGGGTCCCCAAGTACTGAACCAAAATGATCTGAAAGATGGCTACACCAGAGATTTGGAGTCCTTGACAAACAGAGGGAGCAATCCCTAGAGTTTCTAGTCCAATAATGTGAGGGATCAATTATCAATTGCGTACATGTACACATGTGTGTTCCTGTATACATGACACATGTGTGAGAACATATGTGCTTGTGTGCATGCATGTGGAAGGCAGAGGTCAACCTCAAGTGTCACTCCTCAGGAGGTCATCCACATTGCTTTTGGAGATAGGGTCTCTCACGCTCCTGGAGCCCATCAGTGACGCTAGGCTGGCTGGCCAGGAGACCCTGTAACCTCCCATTCCATCTTCCCAGCACAAGGAATGTGCACCACCACATCAGGCTTCTGTTTTTTGCATGGGTTCTTAGGATCAAGTGAAGACCTTCATGCTTCCACAGCAAGCATTTTACTGACTGAGCCATCTCTCCAGCCCCCATTACCGTGTTTTTAATCAATCTCAGGCCATGATACTAAAGACAGCCAATATCAGAAAGGCTGAGCTACAACAGAATGGGTTTTATAACTGTGCTAGAAAGAAATCAGATCTGGACAGGCACCACACAATGCCTCAGCAACAGGCGGCACATATGTTGGTAGACCTGTCAGACCATACTAGGCTGAGAGTGTCCTGTCTCTGGGGACATGGGAGCGACTCTAATGTTATTATATACTCCCTATGCCCATGTTTGTGGTGGTGCCATGTACACGAATTCACTGCACTCCCTACCACAGAAAAGGGGAGCACAAGGGCTAAGAAAATGGTTCACTCAGTAAAGTGCTTGCCTTGCAAGTAGGAGAACCTGAGTTTGATCCCCAGAACCCATATAAAAACCCAGGCATGGTGGCATGCAATGCAATTACAACCCCAGTGCTGGGGTGACAGACAGGTAAATCTCTAAGACATGCTAGCCAGCCAATCTAAGTGAATTTCAAACCCCGTGTTACAGTGGGAAATTCTGTCTCGAAACATAAGTGGACAGTTCCTAAGGAACAATACCCAAGGCTGACCTCTGATCTCTGCACGCATGTATACACACACACACACACACACACACACACACACACACACCATACTACACCACACCACACCTCACCACACTGCACACATTTACAAGAAGAAAATGAGTGAGGATAATTAGCTCAGTAGTTAAAAGCACTGACTGCTCTTGCAGAGGACCAGGTTAAATCCTCACCACCTACATGATGGTTCACAACTGCCTGTAACTCCAATCCCAAGGAATGTGACACCCTCTTCTGGGCTCTGAGGGCAATGCACACACATAGTGCACAGACACATATGCAGACAAAATACCTACACACATAAAATCTTTTAAATGAACGAAAGAGAAGCACGCATAGCTACACTTAATGTATAGTACCTGGTAAGGATAAAGCAGCTCTTGCTGTTTCGGTGGCTACTGCTTACACTTTTCTCATTCACTGCACTCTTACTACTTAAATCAGGTTTCTGTAAAAGGTTCTGCATCAAATCAAGAGCCACTTGGATGTGTCTCAAGCTCACTGCATCTCTCAAGATACATCACGTTCTCTGGTGCTTTGTTTGACTTCATGTTGTGTCCTGCTTCTTGGCACTGGGAGGGAGAGGCTAGACAGCATAGTCTAAGTGTGCAGTGGATGCTCCTATCTGGGATTAGAGAAGTATGTGTTCATGGTGGCAGAATTTATGCAGTAAATCTCTCCAACCACAGCTCCATCGTTAAGGGACGCATGACAGTATCTGGACATGTCCATTTAGCAGAGTAGCAGTTATCCACATACGCATCGTATTTCGAGTAAGCAAGAAACAAGCCACATCCTTTGTCAAGCTTATGGTTAACATTAGTCAGAGAAACCAGCAGTCAGTCTTTAATCCGTTCCTTTGTTCAGAAGCAAAGCACCGAAAGCCAAGTGTGGTGGCATAGGCAGGTGATCCCAGTACTTGGAAGTGGAGACAGGAGGGCATCTTCACCTATGTAGTGAGTCCAAGGCCAGTATCAGAAAACAACAAAGACCCCAATCACAATTCTGTGACATATTCTGTCCAAAAAAAAAAAAAAGCACATTTCCCACTAGGCTTTAAGTAATAGAACATGTGGGCTGAGGGCCGGCTCCATGGGAAAGTACTGCAATGAAAGCCTGAGAACTTGGACTCAATCCCAGTACACATGGAAACCGTCTGACATGGTGAGATACACTGTGAACCGCAGCACTGAGAGGCAGAGATGAGCAGATCCTGTGAGCTGGGTATCCAGCCGGCCTAGCCCAGATTTCGTGTGAGAAGTTGTATCCAAAAATAAGTGCATAGCAACAGGGGGAGATACCTTCGGCCTCCAAGTGTATGCATGGGTGTGTTCACAAACACACATGCACGGAGAAAAGGGGGGGGGTGTGCAACAGCACATGAAAGAGAGGGGGCAGGCAGATACACAGAACTAAGTTATGGAAGTCACGCGTGTGCAATTGCATGTCTGCAGTCCCTGCGTCAAAAGGCAGGGCTGGAGTTTGGAAAGTTTGACACCTGCTCTATCAGGGTCCTGTCTCAAAACAACACACAAGGAAAGCACAGGAAACCATAAGAATCTGAGGAGATAGCCACAGTTTTGTCTCAACCCATCCAAAGGAAGCCTTCCTTGGTCTTCCCTTAGCCCACCTTGGAATCAGGCCCTTGTAGTGTCCCCAGGGAGGCAAGAATTATTTCCTAAAGCTCAGAGGAAAAATAGCATCTCCTGAGTCACAGTATACAGGTTGGGATGACAATCTGTATGATTCCAATGCTGACCCTTGTCCTCTCTTTAATGCCACAAACAGCAGGAGCATCCAAAGGGGAAGTCGCCATAAGAGTGTCAGCCGTATTGTCTAAATTATTTAGCATTTACTGTGAGTGAACAGTGATCTTAGTGCAGGATGTGCTTAAGCCAATAGACCCTTTAATTTGGTCCCTGCAGGAGCAGCAAATAGGACTATGCCTTGGAAAAATAACTTCATGGTGGCACCAACGGCTCTAAAAGCACTCTGCCATGGACAGTGTTCTTTCTGAGTCCATTCTCACAGGGAAGTGGAGCACTGATTATAACGTCACAAGACACAGAAATGAACCAAGTGTTTGACAGTAGGGGTTCCTTAAATTATCTCTGTCCTTTCTGTAGGTATAATGGGAAGATGAGGTAACTTTACTGGCTCAGACAATTCCCAACTTCACCATTCAGAAATGCTAGGTAGCCTCAAATCCTCTATTACAGACAAGTATTAACTTTACAAAAAGAACTGAATATATATCGCATGAACTGGAGCATGGTGCTGCAGGTCTTTAACCCTACAACTTTAGAAGTAGAGGCAGAAGGATGGCCTACCTAAGGCTGGTTTCTGCTCAGTGTGAGACCACTTGGCAGAGTTCTAGAGAAGAGAAAGAGAAAAGGGAGGGGTAAGGAGGAAAATGGGGGACTAGGAAGATGGAGAAAACAATGGAAGGAGGAGGAGAAGATGGGAGGGGGAGGAGGGAGGGGGAGGAAGGTGAGAGAATATGAGAAGATAGGAGATTGGAGGGGAGGGAGGGGAAAGGAGGTGGAAGAATAGTGGGATCAAGCAAGCATGGTTTCAGGCAAAGGATTTGCTTAGAACATTTCAACACATCTAAGAAGGGATGCATGATCAAGAAACAGCAAAGGGCAGAAACTATCAAGTCTGTGGTCAGCCAGGCATGCATACTAGAGTAATTTGCCAAACTGTAAAGGGCAGGTGGCTCTGTATTAGACTCACCATGCTACTGCAATTAAAGGGCTTCCATAATCATTGTTCATCCGTCACTGCAATGGAACACCTGACACAAGAAGCTTAAGGAAGGAAGGGTTTCTTATGGCTCACAGTCTACAGTCTGCCAGGTGAGGAAGTCATGGCAACTGAGGCAGGAGGCAGCTGGTCACGTGGAATCTGTAGTCAGGAAGCAGAAACAGATGGGTGTGGCTATGATGGAAAGATGGGTACTTCAGATACATGGATATATGGATGGATAGATAGATAGATAGATAGATAGATAGATAGATAGATAGATAGATAGATGACAGATAGATAGAAAAAGAGAGAGAGAATTTTAAAAACTACCTAGACTCAAAGATGAATAAACAGCAGTAAAAAGACACTTGAATTCACTATCCAGACCAAATGAATGGAATCTCAGAGTTCAAGGTAGTATCCATGGAGATGACCAATACTATGATACTTGAGAAAAGCAAGAAAGCTAGTGAGAGGTCAGGAGGCTCAGGAGGAGCCACACATTGATACTTGAGAATCACAGACAGGCATTGATTTCTGAGGGAGTTTTTAGCTGATACTTCTAAATTGTATAATGAAAAATGACATATACTTGCCAGGAGCAAGGTAATATGAAATGGCCAAACCACACTGACAAGCACATTTTATTTCATGTATTTATCACCCTCTGCAGAGAGACTGTATAAAACCTTCTCTCAGAAATAGGGCAGTTGCTTAGCATGTGGAAGGCCATGAGGTCCATACCAGCACCAGGAGGATGAAGAACCTATGATCTTTGCAGTCTTCAAGAACACAATACATCTTTGCTAACCATAGCCACCACACTGATCTCTTGAACTTGTCATCTGAAGAACTTATGGAAGAAATTATAATGAATGCACAAAGTCCCACAGATGATCAACCAATAGAATCACAGAAACTCACCAAGAGTAGACACACTGCAGTGGGTAAGGTGGGGAGACTGGGGCCTCAAAGAAGAGACCAATTCACAGCAGAATAGCTGGAAATTAGAAGACAACTTCTCAGGTGGGACAGGTGAATTAGCATCCAATTCATTAGCCACATCTAATGAAAGGCATATGGCAGTCATTATGAAAAGTGTCTATGGGTCTGTGCCCAGTATCAGAAGCCAGGCTGACTAGCAACACGAGTGTTTATTAGCCCCCTTTGGAGGCATAATACTTGTTTTCGTTATTTCTCCCATTGCTATGGCCGAGTGCCCGACTTAATGGAGGAGGTTTATTTTGACTCATGGTTCAGAGGAATGCTGTCCACCTTGGGGAGAAGGTATAGCAACAGGCATGATCTGTGGGGCCAGCCAGAAAACAGAGAAAGGCTATGTCAGTGCACAGCCTTTGTCCCTTTTTATTCAGTGTGGGAATCTCACCCATGAGAAGGTCCACCCTCAGTCAGGGTAATTCTTTCCTCATTAACTAAGCCTCCTTGGAAATTCCTTCATAGATACACTGAAAGGTGTGTCTCCTAGGTGACTCTAAATGCAGTCAGGTTGACAATGAAGATTAACCATCATAAACCCCTTCCTTGTCAATTTAGTAACACATTACTCTAAATTACACACTTCTATCTCTAGTCTCAAAATTTCATGATCATCCTGTGGGGAAAATGCATTTAGTTCATCTGTAAGATTCTTTAAAGTCCTACCAGTACTGATGTTCAGAAACAAAGTTCAATGTCTCTCACAAAGCTCAAAGCAATCTCTTGCTGTGAATATCTGTAAGGTCAAAAAGAACTTATCTATTTCCAACATACAATGGCACAGAATAAGCAGCCGATTCTGAACTGGAACAATGTCAGTATAGTAAGCAAATACATACCAAAATAAGACAGAAAACTGGCAGAGAAACACCAAGTTCTGCATCCCCACATCTAGCATCTGAGGCTATAATGGGATTATCTGGACTTCAACAGGCTTCCATAGCCCCACCCTACCCCAACTCAGCTGCCTGTAGCAGTTAAGATCCCTCTCTTGGGCTGGCTCCACTCAACACCCAAAGCTTTCTTTGGCAAATGTCCTACCATCCTAGCACCTCCAACATCCCAGGGTCTCTGCTACAACTGAGGCTTCCCCTTCACAGCCTCACTCAACAACAAAGTCAGAGCTCAGTCAGATGTAATGTGTATCCTAATTGGTCTTAATAATAAAAATCTGGAGTCAGATATGGGGATAAATGCTGAAGGATCAGGGAGACAAAGGAGCAAACCACAGCCAACTTTTACCTCACTAATTCCTCAGCCCCCCCCCCAAAAAAAGGGCCAAGCTCCTGTCTTCACCCACCTTATACTCTCTCTGCCCAGCCATATCACTTCCTGTCTGTACAGACCTCTAGGCCTCCCTGGTTAACTAGTGTCTAGCTCTGCCCTCTGATCTTCAGGCAAGCTTTATTTCTTAGAGTACAAACAAGATAATCGCCACACAGAGGCTTTCTGAACTTCAGTGCAAGCCTCTCCTCTCCATAACTCTTACATGCAGCATGCCTGAGAAGTCAGGACCATAAAGATGAGGCTATTATATTCTGATACCGATTCCAGATGTCACATAGCCTCTCTGTGCCTTTGAGGCTGAGCCTGGGACGATACTTTCCTTAATGGCCATTTTCAGGAAGGAAACACCTGCAGCGACATTCTCATTTAAGAATCTTTCCCTTCAGGGAATTTGCAGTTTTACAAACTGGAGCCTTTGAGTTTAAAATCACATTTTAAAGTCAGTGAGAGGTGACTTAGTAGATATGCATGAATTAAAAGGCGGGACTACAACCTCAAAGAAATTAATGGTTATTAATTAGTACAAATCTTTCTATAATGCTTACTGAGAACATAAAAGAAAATCATTTAAAGTATACAAAATATACATTTGTAGTGAAATATACATGTATGTGCCCCGCAGGCTTGCCTCATCTCTGTGGCATGTGTGGTGTATCTGTAGGATCTCAGAAACCTCAATTATTCAATTTTTAAGTCTGTTTTACATTGCTTTTCACAGAATACAAGAACCTGAGTGATTTATAAAAAACAGATCTATTCCCTATAGTGCTTGAGTTTGGAAACTCCAAAGCGAAGGGGCCAACATCTGTCAATTGCATTGCTAAATCACCTCATGGTAGAAGACAGGAGGGAAACAAGACATGTCAGAGAAGGAAAGAACAAACTCCCTTCCTTACACTATGGGAGGGGAGGGGTGTGCTTGCAATAACATTCCCATGATGGCAACACAAATCCCTCATGACCTTTATGAAGGTCCCACCTCTCCACACTGTTGCCCCGAGAACTGGGTTTCCACATATGAACTTTGGGGGACACATTCAAGCTACAGCACTTATCCAGCACTAACAAATGTTTAACCACGATGTACCACATGCTCAGAATCCAGGCTGTGGGCTGTGCTGATTTGGGGGGTAAAACCTGGGTTCCAAGGATGGTGTCTCTACTGCCATTCAAGAAATGTATTCACTGGACACCTCCCTGTGCCAGCCCATCTAGAGGGCAGAAGGCACGGATGAGTGAGGTCCAGCCCTGGTCTGAGATGCTCACAGAAGAGTAAAGGACCAGTGGGACAAGGGTGGGAGGCTAAAGACTAAACTGAGCAAGACAGGAAAAATGACTTCTCCACCTAACACACGAGAGAGCTAATATCCCGACCCCCGCCTGTCTGACTTCTTGATTTCTGCATTACTTTGTTCATTTCTCTTCCTCTGCCTTTTTTCTTACCGACTCCCTCTCTGCTTTTGAGATCTCACTTCTTTATTGTGTGTGGCACTTTAATTACTAAAGTGATAATGTTTGTCCTGTTAAACAAGTAGGTTGTCCTAAGATACCCAGTGCCTAAAATGGGATCAATTACCATTGTATTGTGGTTTGAAAGAGAATGGTCTCTATAGGCTCATATGTTTGAATACTTGGTCCCCAGTTAGTGAAACTGTTTGGGACGGATTAGGAGGTATAGTCTTGTTGGGGAAAGGTGGGATTTGAGGATTCAGAAGCTTATGCCACGCCCAGTCTCTCTCTCTCCCTCCCTCCCTCTCTCCCTTCCTTCCCTCTCTTCCCCTCCCCTCCCTCTGTCTGCCTACTGCCTGTACACCATGATACAAGCCCTTAGCTATTGCTCCAGCACCATGCCTACCTACATGTTGCTATGCTCCCCACAATGATACTCATGAACTAACCCTCTGAAACCATAAGCCCTCAATTAAATGTTTTCTCTTATAAGATGTCAAACTATTTAAAATTGAAACCCCATCATTCCCAGCACACCTTGGAACCTGGGCCTCTGTTGTTTTTTTCATAGCACCTTCTAGCATCTAAACTACCATAGTCTGTCCTGAATTGACTGTCCCCAAAACATCTGAGGTCAAGAGTTGCTGTCTTCTTTGTCCACTGCTGTGTCCCCAGTACCCAGGAAGGATAAACTTAACAGTACCTATTCCACCTTCTTTCAATTTTTTAAAGGAAAAACCAATAGCAGCACTCTGTCCAAAACTATATGCTCACATTAGTGCCTCTGTCCATTTAACAATTTTGCTTTCTTATTTTCTTTCTGGATCTATGGTGCATATTTGAAGAGAGAAAGCTAGCCCAAGAACAGTCAGGGCTTGTCAAGGCTAGCCTAAGTCAGTTTGATCAACCATCCTTGGACCTTCCACACAGATGCCAAAGGCACCGGAGTGCATCAGAGTCTGTCTTCTACAAATGGAGTTCGCCTTTTAGAGCTCGTCGAAAGATCAAAAGGAAACCCTCAACCAGAGGGTCAATTTATAGATTCAACCGTTAAATCAAGACATATCCTCAAGCACATGGGACATGAACCTGATAGTAAATCAAAGACTTAATCTAAGTTAAACCACCTGGCTAAGAAGCTAGAGCTAGAGACTTATAATTAACAGCAGTCTGCCCAGCCCCTGCTGAGCCAGCTGGCAGGTGCCATGCCTGGGCAATCCTGTTACTGTCATGGGGCTTTTGGGAGGCTCACCTTCCATTATGGAGGTTGTGCTTCACCTCTCTCTCTCTCTCTCTCTCTCTCTCTCTCTCTCTCTCTCTCTCTCTCTC
>NC_022015.1:8560270-8565262 GCF_000317375.1 Microtus ochrogaster | reverse complement strand
ACTCTCTGCCATAGTGTGATACAGCAAGAAGACCTTCAGCAGAGACACAGCCACACTCTTGGACTCTACTCCTTCAGAACAATAACATAAATATACCCATCTCTGTAAGTTACTCAATCATGGCATAGAAAGACAACAGAAAATGGAATAAGACAGTCCCTCACATTGCTGCCACGTGCTTACACCATTTCTGCTGTTCTCACTTACTGCATCTCTGCAGTCTGCTTCTCCCATTTACTTGGGGACAGTAATTTCACCTCTTCATCTGGTGCCCTGTCCCCAGTCACCTAGAAATGTCTGTCATATATTAGGCACTTGATGCCCAATCACTTAACCATATGATTGATTCAATGCTCAATTAAATGGCTAGTTAACTAATTCAGCACCTGTCATGCCCATCTGGCCAATAACCCCCATCAACACCAAGGCTGGAAGGCTGGGGCAATAGCTCAATGGTAGAATACTTACCTAGCGTAGACAAGGCCCTGGGTTGATTACTTGGGTTACCAAATCCAATAAGCAAGCCATGATCCTTGGTATCTTTTGAATATAACCAAAGTACATGATAGTTTTGTATGAAATGGTTTTTATAAAATCCACCACTATAAACATTGAATTTCTACCAATATAATTAATTTTTAAAACCCCACCTGAGTCTCAGGAAGCAGGTTGGCACCCTTGGGATAGAATTGAAATACCCTGCTCCTCCCAGTCTTATCTTAGGAATACCACACACACACATACACATTGCTGTTTCTCTTTGCCCTATGAACTAGTGAACTAGATTTGCTCTCTATCCCTCAAGGACACCTCAGGTTCTCGTCAAGTGTGACATCTCTTCCTAGAATGGTCCTCTCTATCATCCCCGCTCTTCCACCCAACCAGCCTCTGTGGCTTTGCATGCCTTCGTGAGCACTCACCACACTCTTCCAAACTGTCTTCTTGCTGGCCTGGAAGTCTTCCTGGACTTAAACTGCCGATGTGTATTGCTGGCTTTCTCGTCTCCATGGTATCCCAGGACCTGCAGCACTGGACATGAGTTGCCGTTTCTCTTGAATAGTTTTTGAGACCGGATCTCACACACTACAGGCTGGCCACAAACTCATTATGTAACTGAGGATGATCATGGACTTCTGATGCACCAACCTCCACCTCCCACGTGCTGGGACTGCAAATGTGCTCTACCATGCCCTGTTTATGACATGCTGGGAATGAACACAAGATCTTATGCTGCTAGACAAGCACTCTGCCAGCTGAGTTCCCTCCTAGTCCAAGGTTTCAAACTTCCACGCATTCTGTGTGTAGGGCCTCTCACACCAAGCAGCCTTCCAATTCCCTGTGCACAAAACCTGAGTGTCCTATGAGTCAACTCAATTCTGTTGTTTCTCTGGGATGACAGTTTGACCCCATGAGTAAGTGACTTAGACTTACTCCAAGATGCCAATCACATCCCCAGGTTGTGACCTGTGTGTTTGACTCACTGGCTGTAAACTGGAAGTTTCTAAAATCCTCCCTCAGGTTGGATCACTGGCTTTAGAATGACTCACAGAACTTGGGAAGAGTTCTGATTCACTATTGATGGATGATTATTAAGGATCTAACTCAAGGACAGGTAAATAGCCATGACTGCCAAGTGAGACACCCGTCATACAAATGAATCAGCTCATCATCTGTTCTTAAATCAGTGCTCATCACCTTTTCCTCGCCTCTCCTCAAACATGGAGCTGGAATACCATAAGGAATGGAGCTCAGAGTTCCAGCCATTTGGTTTTCATGGTTAGTTCTCATGCAGCCTCCCTCCATCCTGAAGCTATTGAGGTACCACAAACAGACTCCCCACTCCTACAGCAGCAGTGCTGGTATGACTGACAGACACTTGACATGAATACAAAAGCTATTCTGTCCTCTTACCTCCTGTGGAGGTTTGAAAGAAAATGGCCCCCAAAGGGAGTGGCACTATTAGAAGGTGTGGTCTTGTTGGAGTAGATATGACCTTGTTGGGCAAAGTCTTTCACTATAGAGGTGGGGTTTAGGGGTCTCATATATGCTCAAGTCATGTCCAGTATCCCAGACTACTTCCTACTGCTTGTGAGTCAAGATGTAAGAACTCTTAGCTACCTCTCTGACACCATGTCTGCCTGGATACTGCCTTGCTTCTCTCCATAATGTTAATGTACTAAACCTCTGAACTGTAAATGAGCCACCACAATTAAACATTTTTCTTTATAAGAGTTGCTGTAGTCATGGTGTCTTTTCACAGCAATATAAACTCCCGTAAGACACCACCATTGCTCAGGAGATTGTTCTAGAACATTCCAGAGGTTCTAGAAGCACCATGCAAGAACTGAGGAACTGCAGACTATTTATTTCTTCTCCCAGTACAGAAGAGGCAAAATACAGCATGAGGATAATGTTATGGCTCTGAAGACCAGTAGTTTGCATTCTAACTATTCTACTTGTGTGGCCTGAAACAAGTTCCTTAAGATCTCTGATATGTGTTTCTCATGTGCAAATAATTCATAATCCATTCAACACCAGTCTCTGGGCTTGGAATATGACGCTGGACAGTAGTGCAGCTAAACTCCTATATGACAATAATGAGCCAGCCATGAGAGCACAACATGGAGGACAGAGGATATGGAAGTGGAAGAAGCATCGTGTCTGAGGCATGAGGCAGATATAGTCTTGTGTTCTTCAGGGAAAAAAAACATGTGTGCATTTGGCATCCTCAAAACCAGGACTCATACCCTGGAAACACACACAGCTACCCATTTTATCCTGGAAACACACAGGGCCACCCTTTTTACCCTGATTCTGGATCCTTACCCAGTCTCCTCCTGGTCTAACAAACTCATGGATCTAGCTTCCTTCTATAGCTGACTGGAAGCCCCCACTTCTCGGTATGACTTTCTTCCTAATTCATCCTAAGTCATCCCCTCACTTGGCTCCCAAGATGAACCCTACCTGCCCAACCTCAGTGCCCTACTTTGGTGTTCTAGAATCTCAGGCAACACCAACAATTAGGTTTCCTAGGGCTCTTGAGCTAAAAATATTTAAGATAGACCTTACTGGGTAGTGGGGAGACAAAAAGTCAACTCAGATTTCATGTTCTGATGTCACTGAGAACTAGTTAGGTGAGAGTAGATGTCAAACCCACATTCCAGTGGCCCACAGTGTCTACCTCCTATGGTTCCATTCTCTCCAAATGCTCACCTCAACAGCCTATATTAACAAATATTTTGTTCTTAATTTGTGTCTGCTTCATCTGGAACTTTCCAGCAAAGATTCTCAAGTAGGGATCATGTCACCTACTACAGATAATTTGACAGAATCTAAAGACCTTTTAAAAAGATAGTCACAGTAGAGTCTAGATGCTGCTGGACTCTAGTAGGTAGATGCCAGGTATATGTTCTTGACCATCCTATATTGAGTAGCACATACACTGACATGACAGATTATCTTATCTCAGTGTCAAGAGTGCCATGGTGGGAAATACTACTGTTAACCCTTGAACTCAACATACAGAAAAGAGATGCTATGAGTTCTGGAGATAGCTTATCTGTTTAAGTTCTTGCTTCACAAGCAAGAGGATCTGGGTTCAAATCCCCAGAACTCATGTAAAAAGCCAGGCATGGAAGTACACACTTGTAATTTTATCTGGAGAGGAAGAAACAGATCAATCCATGGGGCTTACTGTCCTGGATCAGCTGGTAAACTCCAGGCCAATGAAGCTCCCACAAAACAATTAGCTGGCAACTCCTAAGAAATAGCACCCAATGTTGACTCCTGCCCATCACATGCACATACAAACAAGCATATGTATATACATACAGTTACATACAAAAGCAATATCAAACCATACTTAGCATGTAGATGAAGACAAGGAATGTGTGGATACAAGAGCATCCTGTACAACTGCTGCTGTTCTCATGCAAGAATCACAGACTCAGTGGCCAGCAGTCTTAAGATGTTCTTACACATTACCCTAAAGTACACATGCATGAATAATCACTGCATGTTTTCTCATCACTACACACGTAATAATGAAGAGTAACAACCCAGAGAAGGAAAGATCTATTTTAGCTTGTGGCTTTGTAGGTTATAGACAGAAAGGCCATGGCAGAATAGACCAGTTCAAATCATGGTGGACAGATGGACACATAAGAGAATAGAAGAGGGTCTGGGTGTGGCATAGCCCTCAGTCAGTAGTAGGAGGAGTCCCATCCATACAGACCTACTTCTTTCTGAGGGGCATTTCACATTACAGTCATTATGAGTAGAAGAACTCTGTCTCTACTTAGTCCACTATATGGGAGAATATGGAACCACATAGACTACACCTAGATTCTCCCAGACCCTGGTCACCATTTTGTGTAGTACAAATAATAAAAACCCAGAGACAGATATTGGGATTCAACCTGAAGATCATGAAAGCAAAGCAGGCAAGCCACTAGAGAGCTCTTACTTCTATGAAATCTTCAGAATGAAAGAGAGCAAGTTCCTGTCTCCTCTTGCTTTATATTCCTCTCTAGTGCTGGGATCAAAGGCATGCACAATGATAGCCTAGCCCCTATGGCTAACTAGTGTGGCTGCTGGGATTAAAGGTGTGTACCACGACAGCCTAGCCTCTATGGCTAACTAGTTTGGCTCCTGGGATTAAAAGGTGTGTGCCATAATTGCCTGGCCAGTATGGTTGAAAGGTGTGGCTGTTTGGCATTCTAATCTTCAGGCAAGATTTATTTATTAAAATATTACTGCATTTCCCCTTTTGTCTAAAATAAAAAAGAAGGTTATAATGAACATAAGAAAAACTACATACAGTAACTACAATAACTATATACAATGTATGCAGGCAATAAATACATCAACAATGTCTAGTCCATTTGCATTAGACAAATTCAGAGAAAATACTTCATATCTATCCTATTTTGATGAGTCCAAAGTCTTTTTTTATTTTTTTTTAATATTTTTTTTTATTAAGAAAGAAAAAAA
>NC_022015.1:8550310-8553558 GCF_000317375.1 Microtus ochrogaster | reverse complement strand
ACTCACCCGTCCAGATGGGATTCTTCAGCAACTAAACAGGGCCGAGTCCAAAGTCTTGTACCTAATTTCCTTTCGATCATAACTTGCTTCTGTGTCTGGTAAACAAGGAAAATCATAGCTGTCTAATCTTCAACTCCCTCAGACACCCAAGAAGGAAATAATATTAACTGAGTAAGCAAGAAGTGCAAGAAAGTGACTTTCAAAAACTGTGAGTAATGAGAAACATCTAACTTCCTGGACAGTCACCCAAAGATCCTCTACGACATTGGGACATCCATCTTCAGCCTACTGGCCTACCATATTCAACACACTTTTCTGTGAAGCAGGATATTCTGAAGGTCTTTCCCACCTAGTCCTGACAATGTTTGTCACTTTCTTTTATGTACTGCTTGTCCAATTAGGACAGCATACAGCAAACAGTTGAAGCAGGGGCATTTTCTTGCCCAGCAGATTACTTTTGCCACAAAGAAAGTAAACTTCATGTGGAGTTTCTTCAATACCCATTATCTTATTTGAAGTATATTGGTGCTGCCAGGAGCAGACATGTCTCATTGTCATAAAAAGAGAACCTATGTTATTCAGACATCTTAAATACCATATTCTGTAGACCTCTGAAGTGTTTGAAGATTACCTGTCTATCTAAAATATGTTTTGGTTTGACTTTGAAAACATACCTAATATGACTACAAATTCAATTATAAAAAGAGGTTAACTATTAATCTGCATTTCCTTATTATCTTAAATAGTTGGGTGACTACAAGTTCAATTACAAAAGGTGGTTAACTACTAATCCACATTTCCTTATTATCTTAAACAGTTGATAATAATAATTTTCAAGAACTATAAATTTGCATTACATTGTTAAATGATTTTAAATTGTATAGGTTCAATACCTTGAACAAGAGAAGAAATGTATATACAGTATGTTCTAATAAAATAAATCTCAAATTTGTCTCAATATAAAAAAATTGTATACAATATACAAAAATCCAATATGACGTAAAATATTTAAAGCTAGTATTTGCTTTTTAAAAGTAGATTCAATAATGCAGTTGGAGCAGTGGGCTGCGTCCTGCCACCCAGCTAGCTTTACACCTGAAATAATTACATGGAAACTGTATTCTTTTAAACACTGCCTGGCCCATTAGTTCTAGCCTCTTATTGGCTAACTCTTACATCTTGGTTAACCCATTTCTAATAATCTGTGTAGTACCATGAGGTGGTGGCTTACCAGGAAGGATCTTAACCTGCGTCCATCTTGGAGAGGAGAGCTATAGTGCCTGACTCCCTGCCTTCTTTCTCCCAGCATTCTGTTTGGTCTACTCCGCCTATCTAAATTCTGCCCTATCAAAAGACAAGGCAGTTTCTTTATTAACCAATGAAAGTAACACATAGACAAATGATCCTCCTCCATCACAATAATCTATAATTTTTATATAATCATATCTATATCCTCTTTTTCTTTTCAGAATAGATTCATTAACCTACCCTTTGACCATATCATATCTATATCCTCTTTTCTCATTTCAGAACAAGAACTCTGTATCTAATCTCCTTTGTTAAACTGTAACCAATAACATCTTGTAACCAACCCCCCTAAACAATGACAAATATCCATAATCCACTGAATGACCAAAAACCACCCACCCCACCTCTTGGAATGTGATCATCATATTCTTAAATTTACTTTCTGCTGTCTGGGGGTGATGGCTAATTTAGGGGATATTCAAAAGAAAAATGTGGGTTAACTGTCAAGTTTTGAGAGGCGTAGCTGTATAATTTGTTGTCCAGTTTCTGTATAATGGAAAAGTACAGGGCTTAAGTTCTGCCTAGAGTGATCTGTTAGGCTGGATCATCTCAGCTAGCCACCTCAAAGTTATTCTGAGCAGTTTGTACTCCAAAATTTATTTTTAGGTGGTGTTTTTTATCTTAGTGGTGTTATCATAGTCCTGGAGGAATTGTCATTGTGGGGATCCCACCCTTCTTTTGGACACTCCAAATGTCACTGATAGGCATGCTCATGGTTCACTGCAGAAAACTGATAGAGACTCAAACCTGAAATCATGTACAGAAAGGTAGATGAAACTTTTTTCTAGAATTAGTTAATACCCTATATGATCATTAATATCATGATAAAAATTTAGTATATGAGTGTGTATGGATGTGTATTAATCTCTTAAGACAAGCTGTTCAAGAGATAATATAAAACCAAAGGATTATGAGATTAGTAGCAATAAAATAGTCCTTAAACATTTGACCCATCTTGTACTCTGCTTTACCTGAGATAAAGTTCCAGTCCCTAAAACCTGAACATTTAAATCCTGAAGAGGTCAATTTGGATGCCAAGATTCTGATGAAATTATTGTTATGTCCACACCTGTGTCTACCAGACCTTCAATGACAGCATCATTTATTTGTATTTTTAATTTTAGTCTTTGTTCATTTATAGAAGTTTGCCAAAATACTCCCTTTATGGTTTCTCCTAAATTTTTTGTTCTCTATTGTATAGCTGTTCTATTATTTAGAGCAGTATGGTTTCTTACAATAGGAATGAGGTTCTTTAATTGCTCTGAAAAGGAGTTTCCTCTATGATAACAGAAAACAACTGAACCAGATTTGGCATAAGAGAGAAGCCCCTCATTGAGTTTCCCAATTGCAAAGGATTACCTTGAATATTCCTCATTTATGCACATTCATTAGTCCAATGTCTGTCTTTGCCACACCATTTGTGTAATCCAGAGCAGAGGGGCATTCTGAGTGAATTATTCTTTTTAAAAAATCATTGTTTCTGGGAATGTCCTGTCTGCAATCCCTTTTAATGTGATCTTGTTTGCCGCAATTGCAACATTTGACATTTTGATTTTTCTTCAAATCTCTGGAAATCACCTCTCCTATCCATGCATCATCATTGTCGGGAGATTCGTGAGATTCAATATTAATTGTATCTCTAATCCATCTCTCCAAAGGTGTTGACCTTGCTTTTAATGGCCTAATTATCCTTTTGTAAAGAGAATTGGCATTTTCAAAAGCCAAAGATTCAATTATTATTTGTTTAGTTTCTGAATTTGGTATCGTTCTACTTACTGCTGAAATTGATCTTTGTAAGAAATCTGCAAAGACTTCCTTTGGACCCAGTATAACTCTAGCGAAAGCAGTGTGGCAGTTTCTCAGGAAATTCGGGATCAACCTACCCCTGGACCCAGCAATATCACTCTTGGGAATATACCCAAGAGATGCCCTATCATACA
>NC_022015.1:8545629-8549384 GCF_000317375.1 Microtus ochrogaster | reverse complement strand
AGAAATCTTTAATAAATAAATAAATAAACAAATAAATAAATAATTTAATGTTGGAACATAGGCAAAAAAAAAATAACTCAATTTTCTTTCCTATTTCTCCAATTCTGTCCCAAGCATTAAAAGGTGCTACGTGGTATAAATCCAGGCTGTGGTCATCATATACAGATTGCCTTTCTGTGGTAGCATAATCTTCTTCTCCGAGAATTTGATCTTGGAAGATTTCCCTCTTCTGTGAACCAGGCACTCCACTGTAATTGTGAACCAGGCTCTAAAACACCTTTAACCAATGCAATCCAGTCTTTAGGGATAATTCTATTATAAACTGACGAGTTTAACATTTGTCTCACAGAAGACAAATGCATGCCATATGAGACTACTGTGTCCTTGAATCTCCTTAAATCTATCATTGGCACAAGAGTCCAGCTAGCTGTACCAGATCCTCTGCCATTTGGCAATTCCTGTAAGGTTAGTGGATATATTAAGGTTGATTATTTGAAAGCCTTAGGTTGTTCCTCTCTATTCTTATAATGCAACACTGAAATTGATTCTCCATTAAATTCCTGTTTGGATTTTAATATCTCTGTGATTAGGTTTTTCTCAGACCTGTATCTTAGCATTCAGATTAATCAACTTTTTAATGATAAGACAAAAATGCTAAAGTTGATAATGTTTACAAATGACATTACATAAATCCTGTCTAAATTAGATACCCTCTTATTTAATTATTCTATTTTCAAACTATCTGGCATACTACCATCCAGAGATCCAAATCCCTCCATTTTTTTAATGTTGGAAAAAACTCTCTCATCACTAATTGCTCCCTTTAAGAATTTCCAATTGTCTTATCAAATCTACCAATGATATTGATAATGATGTAGGGCTTATTGATGCCACATAGAACAGTAGAGGGCCTGACAGGATTTCAAGGCAGCTACCTAGTTTGGAAGCAGCCCAAGAAGGGAGTTCAGGGACAGCCTGCAACCCATGAGAGGGAGGGGTAGAGGGAGGAGAGAGAGAGAGAGAGAGAGAGAGAGAGAGAGAGAGAGAGAGAGAGAGAACCAGCTGACTGAAAAACACATGGAGTTGTTCAGAAAAACATGTTGTGGGCGTGAGGGAAGGGAGCTTCCTGAAGGCACAACCAGCCAGTCTAAGGTGGGTGAGTCCTGTGGCATTTGGATCCCAGGTGCTTCTGAAGTTTGGGAGGTAGGTGGAGACTGTTTCAGATAACCTACAACAGGAAAATCCCAAAGTATTTCAGACACTTGGGGAAAAAAGAAAAGGAGAACACCTACAGCTGATAAATACCTTCAGTGATGTGGCAAGATACAAGATCAATTAAAAAATAATCAGTAGCTCTCCTATATACAAATGATAAAGAAGCTGAGAGGGAAATCAGAGAAATATCACCTTGCACACTAGTCACAAGTAACATAAAATATCTTGGGGTAACACTAACCAAAGAAGTGAAAGACCTATTTGACAAGAACCTTATCTCTTTGAAGAAAGAAATTGAAGAAGATACCAGAAAATGGGAAGATCTCCCATGCTCTTGGATAGGTAGGATCAACATAGTAAAAATGGCAATTCTACCAAAGGCAATTTATAGATTCAATGCAATCCCCATAAAAATCTCAACACAATTCTTCACAGACCTTGAGAGAACAATAATCAACTTTATATGGAAAAACAAAAACCCAGGATAACCAAAACTATCCTATACAATAAAAGTACTCTGCAAGAGCAACAAGTCCTCTTAACCCTTGAGCCATCTCTACTGCCCAACTTTGAACTTAGAGAGACTATTAAAGTTGAAATATATTTATGTTATGAGATAAACATGAGACTCTTTTGGATGAAGGATGGAAGGTTATGCTTTTAAAGTGATGTGTTTATGTGTCAATTCGACAAGCGAAGGAATGTGGTGGTTATGTCTGTCAACTTGACACAACCTAGAGTCACCTGAAAAATTAGTCTCAATGAGAAACTATTTACATTGGTTTGGCTTGTAGCCATGTCTAAGGAGAAATTGCCTCAATTAATATAATCTATGTGGGAAGACCCAGCATACTATGGTGATGCTGTTCCCTAGGCAAGGGAGTCCTGAACTAGAGAAAACAGAGAAATCAAGATGAGCACAAACGAGAAGGCAAGTGAACACGTAAGCATTTATTGTCTCTCTGTTCCTACATATGATGTGAGCTACCTGTCTGGAGTTTCTGCCTTGACTTCCTCTCAACAATGGACTGTAGCCTGGAATCATAAGACCTTTCTCCCCTACGTTGTTTGTGTGGTACATTTGTCCGTAAAAAAAAATTAAAACTATTTACTCCAAAACCTATAAATAAATAAATGAATGAATGAATGAATGAATAAATAAATAAGTAAATAAAAGCATGCCTTAACCTGAGATTCTTTCTGCAGATACAGATTCCCATGGCAATTGTGGATACTTGGAAATACAACACACAGGGCAATTTAAAATCGTCATGTGTGCTTCTGGGGAGTACAAAATGGCACAGACTCTCTGGGAAGCAGTCGAGCCGTTTCTTGCAAAGTTAAACTCACATTTGCAATAAGACCTGTTATTCCTCCCCTGGGCATCTTCAATAAACAGAAACTGATCACATAAAAACCTAGACAAACACACAAATGTTCAGTGACTCTACTCATCATCCCCCAAAGCCGGAGGCAATGTGACGACTCACAGTCTGCCATCTCCCAGAATACTTAGTAAAGAGAGCAGGCTGCTGTACGAGCGACAACCTTTGCCAGCCTCAGAAGCATCACCTGGGTAAACGTTGTCTTAAGCTTTACCATCTGGTCCAAGTGGACTAGTGTTAGAGAATACTGTACCCCAGATGGCATTCCAGCTGTAGAAACGCATGGGGGAGCCAGAAGCACAGATCAAGGGCAGTATGGCTGAATCTGCGGAAGCCTTCTTCCAGGTGCTGTGCTGTCAGCTTCTTGTTTCCTAATATGAGAGGGGTCCCTGTCATAAAAATATTAAACGTTTCCACCAGTGAGGGCTCCACCTAAAACCTCAACCCAAACACTACATTAGGGATGATAGTGTAACGTATGAATTTGGTGAGAGAAGAGACCATCGATGTTCAGTACATAACTTCATCAGGAAGATGAAATTATTTTCATTTTATTAATTTATTTATTGTCAGGGTTAACATGCCAAGCATATAGAGATCACAGGACAACTTGCAGAGGTTGGGTCTCTTTTTCTAACATGTGAGATCTGCAAATCGAACTCAATTTTTCAGACTTGCCACCAGTTTCCCAGAAGGGAGCAGACAGTGTCCCAGGTGGACCCAATAGGCTCGCACAGTGCAGAGCCAAGTTCCCGGTCAAGGTCAAGTCCAAAGAGGCCTTCTCAAGATGTCAACTGTATGTCTACTTTGGTCACTATTCCGTGTACTGGGCCTTTGTATAGACCAATATTCATGCACCCTGAGTCTGAAGTCCAAACCAAAAAGTAAAATAGGAGCTGGAAAGATGGCTCGGTGGGTAAGGGCACTTACTGCATATGCAGAAAGAAGGATCTGAGTTTCAATCTTCAGACTGTGTGAGCTCCTATAAGTCCTATGGGAGCTGGAGACCAGAGGATTGTGGAGTTTGCTGACTGCCAGCATAGCTCCAGGTTCACTGAGAGATTTATCTCAAAAGAACAAGGTAGAGAGTGATAGAGGAGGACACTCGAGACCCTTCTCTGGTCTCCACGCACGCTCATGGCCCATGTACCCACA